>NW_006781879.1:1461884-1462317 GCF_000442215.2 Lipotes vexillifer | reverse complement strand
CCCCCCCCCCCCCCGCTCCTCCGTGGACATTCAGAGTGCTGCCAGCCTGGCGTGGGAGGGGTCTCCACACCCCGTAGTCAAGGGTACAGTCACCTGGCCTGCCTGCACTTACAGGTAACAATTCCAGAGCATGGTTAAACCAACACTCAGCTTCCCTCTGTCAGAAAAGTACCAGCCACCCCACGGCAGCTGCTGCCTGCTCAGCTGCCTTTGTGTGATCGGGCAGCAGAAGACCTGGTAAGGATTAGGGAACAGAGGCAGGCTTGTTTTGCGGGCCTTTTTGCTGAGCCCTCCAAATGGGAATCGCAGCCTCTGAGGTTTTCCTTACATGGTGTCAGCAACCCCACTGCAGACCCTCCTCCCACCTCCAGATCCAATCCCACCCTTTCAGGGAGAGGAAAAACAACGCCATCAAGATTAGGGTATTCCTGCT
>NW_006781879.1:1442215-1461418 GCF_000442215.2 Lipotes vexillifer | reverse complement strand
GGGTTTTCCTGCTGCAAGCCAATCCCCGGGCTCTCTGACTACTTGATACGGGGTTGTCAGATAGGGCTCTCCCTCTGAGGTCTATCAGTACCTGACATCTTTCCAGGATCACGGGGACGTTAGCAGCGGTAGGAGTGGTGACTGCGAACCGCGCCTCCCAGAGCCCTGTCTGAACACAAGCAGATGTGAGCTTATCGTTCCGTGCACAGAGGCAGGCTCCTGGAGTCCTGAGACGGACCCCTGAGAACTGCACTCCCTCGGCCTCTGCTCACCACTTCCTCCCTGACTGGGCCAGCTCCGAGGGGCAGGATGTGGACTCCCTGGGAAAGCAGCCCTTCGCCAGCCCAGTCACACGCTGCCCTTTGATCTCTTCCCACCAGACTGTGTTACTTTGTGGGCTGGTTTTTTTCCCCCCCCTTAATCTGGCATCCATGGAAGTTAGTACTTAATTACAGATTTCCTGCATTTATCTCACTTAATTATACTATCTCCTGGGAGGAAGGATTCTATGAAATGCCAGGGAAAGGAGCAGAACCCATCAAGGAGAGCCAGGCTGGGTTCTAAGGAGACTGGAGAGACACTGCTGACTGGGTGATCTGTTGGGCTCACTCATGATGATGTTGTATATTGGGGTTTGTTTCACAATAAAGCACGACTTAATCCGTCTCGCTCTTAGGACAGGAGCCCTTTGTCTTACACACCCGGGGCCCTTGGACATGTCTCCGCTCTCAGACAGGACCAGGCCGAGGGAAAAACTGAAGTGGGTGAAGTTAGACTGGTGGGTGCGGGATTCCCCAGCAACCCGTCTTTGAGCTTCTGCCCCAGGCCTGTCCTCAGAGGCCTGTACACATGCTTTACACATACTTATCTTCTTCAGACAAGAATATCCCCAAGGATGGGTCAGAATTAAGCATCCTCCTCTCCTTGGGGGACTCTGCATGGCCCTCCGCTCCCCCCTTTCCAAACAGGCATCGCTCCTCACCATATTCTTACGATCCATTGCATGCCTTATTTGGGCATAGATCACCTTTTTAGGAAAGTATTTGTTAAGCTATCTGTCACTCCCAAAAGAATGTAAGCCCCAAGAGGGTAGGAAACTTATATAGTAAGCGCTCAAAAGATGTGAGTGAAGTAAGTTAGGAATTTCTGGTAATTTGGCTACAAACATGAAGCCTCGAGTCACAAATTTTCCTTTGGTTCACTTCAAATACCAAAGAGTGTATATATTAACCAGTATTTATTCAGAAATTATTCTGTGTTAGGATTACTCATAAAGGCAAATATGACCTCCTAAAAGCAGCCCTGCTTGATCCTAAAACTTTATTTTCCATTTAATGTAATGTTTTCTGTTGTAGTAAACATTTACTCAGTAGCTATATGCCTCACCTTTAAACCCTCTGAAAATGGAACTGACGTGTCTACGCAACCCCATTCTGAACCCCTGAGGAAATGCAGAAGAGCCGTCTCTGGCATTTCCTCCCCACCGTCCACTTGCCACACTGACACTCGCAGCACTCAGCTCTACTCGTTGTATACAAGGTATTGCATTTAAGCTCACCACCTTGGGTCTAGCTCCCTGGATGAACGGCCAAAACTTAGACTAACCCCAGCTTTCTTCAGTGTGGCCTTCAGCACTCCTGTAGGCCGGACACATCAGCGCTAGAGCCCCTCCGACGACAAACACAGGACAACGACCGCGGCAGACCGTGAGCACCTACATCTCCAAGTGCCCTCACACTGCTGGTGGCGGATCTAAGCTCTCCTTACCACTGAAATGCAAAGAAAGCTCAGCTCTCAGGCTCCACAGGACCAATTACTTAACAGAGTAAGAGGCTTTTACCAGTAATTTTGGGTGTCCAGCTTTTAAAGCAGCCAAGATTACACATAGAAACTAAAAGTCCCCCAAAAGAGTAAAATTGTGGAGTATATAGCTATCAAATTCTGCTATCTCAGTAGCATGGAATCAAAGGGTTAACAAGGCTCATTTCTCATGAGCATACTGCAAAAAAGGCAAATTAACTATTTTGTGGGGAAAAAAAGGTCACTGTGGCTCCACACAACCTTAAAAACTAGAGTTTGAGACTGAATTCTACAAGCATATCCCAATCCAGTTGACACCCAACTTTTTCTATTAAGGGCCAGACAGTAAATATTTTTGGTTTTATCTTTGTCTCAGCTACTCAGCTGTGACCCTGCAGCCTAAAAGCAGCCATAAATGATATGTGAATGGGTAGACATGGCTTTGTTCCAATAAAACTTTATTTACAAAACCAGCTGATGTAATTAACGGTTGAGTTCATCAACATTACCAGTAATATTAAATCCTGGAAGATCCAAGCTTCTATAACCCTGTCCCAAGCATAGTTCTGTCTGCTAGCACTGAATTTCAGCTAAAAACAACCCAACTGTGCTGAGCTAGTGTCTCATCAAAGAAGTACAGGTGACAATGATCTTGTGTCTGAAGACCATGCTTTAGGACTGTTGAATGTTTCCGGCATACGTGGAAATCCATGTTTTCTCTTCAAGAACAACCTTGAGTTTTAGGAAACTGCAGATATACATGAGCCCATCAAACAGCTGGAAGATACAAAAGTGGTATAAACTCAGGAAAGGTACTTAAGTCCACGTGGAAATCAAATCAATGGTTCTAATTTGAATATAACTATCTAAGCTCATCTATTTGGTACCATCTTATTCAGTCACTTGCTGGAGCACCAAGCTAGGTCACAGGGATAAAAATACTTAATGACAAAAGTACACATCCAGAAAATATTAGCACTGAGCAAGATCTTACAGGTCATCTGAGAAAATAATTTATACAAAGGAACTGAGGCAAAGAGAAACTGTCAAGTGTCCAAGATCACAAAGCTGATTACAGAGGCAGCATGATCAGACGCCAGTGAACTGTGTGCTCTAAGTACGGACAACGTGAACCATGGTTCAACACTGTATTCCCAGCCTTGACAACAGTTCCTGGCGTAAGAACACACAAAGAATTGCTGAGTAAAAGACAAAGGAGCCAGACCTTCACACTTTCGCATCACAAGTGGCGTGCACTAATAAATCCCTTGTTCCAAAAGAACGTTCTATGTCTAACTTTCTTCCTGATGTTGCATTGTGCGTTTGGTTCTTCAGACACCACAATAAACTGCTGAGCAAGTCCAAGTAGCCTAAAAACGTAGAAGCACCACTCGAGGCAGCTAACTCCATCCTAAGGAATTATTTATGCCCGATGAGAATCTGTCTGGAACATCAACCATGTCTCAATCGTCAAAGACTACTCACAGAGGACTCAGCCTAAGTATTCTAACACTGTCTGCCCAGGGTTTCCCAGGACTTGCCAAATGTAAGCCTGATTGCTTAGAGAGGTTATGGCTTATTTCACATTATCTACACCCACTCGTCCATCACCATGTGACTTGGTGGGATACAAAGCAAGCTGTTCAAAGCAAGAGTCAGAAGGCACTCGGACTATTCCTGACTGCCATATTTTCCCTCCCTGACAGCAGACAGGACAGGTGCTGCCCCAGGAGGCTTTGCTGTGGAGAGAGGTGCTCCGACTTGACCACCATCACATCTAAGTACCTTGCCCAGCTCCACACGTGAAGGTCAAGTGGAAACAACCTGCATTCCTTCCACAGGTGTTGGCCTTTTAAAAGGAATGCAGACTTCGAGCTCCATTTAAGTTTTCAAAATATTGCTTTTTCTTTGAACTTGGAATGTGTAACTTTATCCACAGACAGTGCAATTTTACATTCACCCAGACTGTATTTCTATGACATGGCTCTTCAGAAAGAGAGGAGAATGGCAGCCTTAACTAAAAGGACCAAAATATTCAACCGCCACTTCTGGCACTTATTCCTAAGTCTGCAACGGTGACAACTCAGCAGGAGGCCGTTACAGAACCAGGAGTCATTTTGGGTAGGAAAAGGTCTTGCTCCTTCATCACAGTCTTTTACAGAAAAGCACTATCAAAGGTGCTTGGCTACTTTACAAAAATTCTGCCAACTTTCCCAACTGTTGCAAAGCCACAAATGATATTATATCAATCACAGAATAATTAAAACATTTAAAATATATGACCTCTGGGAATAAATATTTTAGATAACACTTTCTCAGTTCTTTGTCCTGTACTGATATAACGCACTTCTGGAAATACTGATAATACCAAATGCACACCAAAAACATGCTGATATACTAAAAAGAAACACCCAGAGGTATTTTTCACTTCACACACACACACAATTTTCCAGGATGACACACATACACAGACACACCTTGATAGAATTGAAATGCCAGATTCAAAATAAATCCAAAACATTTACAAGATAAATTCAGACATGAGGGGGGTTTTCCCACAATTAAATTTGCAATGTTATCAACAAAATCAGTTTATTTTAAGATTGCCTGCCCAATATATAAATTTCCCTTTGTGTTTGAAATACTTTTATCAGATAAGATAGCTTTTGTTTAAACTATTTTCAGAATTTGCTTTGGGGGTTTTGAATACACACAGAGAAGTAACCTGAGATTTCCTACCCTGCTTTAAAATGTGTTTCTTCTGTCTGTTTGTATTTAGTAATTTCCTGTCAAATAACCTCACATAATTAACTTTCCTTGCTCCAACCTACTTTTTTTTTTTTCCTATTCCTACTTCCTGAGGGCGGTAATAAAATGCTGATTACATTCGGCTGTTATCTGCCTTTTCTCCATCTCCCTCCCCCGCCCCCCTCCCTTTGTCAGAGCCCACTCTCAGGTTTCAGCGGGCTGGGAGAGACCTGGAACAGAAAGGAAGCAAATCAGACTTCAGAACTTCCTGCTCATTCACATTTATTGGGTAGCCCTATGGCTGAGCTGGGGCCCATCAAGTAAAGGGAGGTATGTTTTTCCCCCCCCAAACTTCAGTGAAATCCAGGGACCAAATTCCCCAACCCCCCATCCCCACATACACACCAGCAGCTCCTGAGTTGCACGGCAATGTGTCCTTCTCACTCCTGACCAAAGGCTAAGATGGTTGGGAAGAGCAGTCATCTTTAGTGTCTTAGGACAGGACGAATGCCCACCAACATTTACAGAAATAGAAATTTTTTATATACCCGGCTTTTTTCATATAGCTGAGCAGATCAGCACATGTTACTTCTTGGTAGTTAATCTCTCCTTTCATATGAATTAACACTTCATAGAATTTACAAGTAATTTGTGAGCTTTATTACCTGGGCATTCCAAACACACACTTCCAAAGATGTCACATGAAAGGAAGAACCAAAAAATGTTGTGAATCCATCGGATTTTAGTGTTGGTACTTCCACAACACAATGACTGATGCCCTTCATGTACACCAAAGTTTCTTACCTTAGTACTATTGACATACTGAACCAGAGAATTCTTTTTTATGGGAGGCCATCCTATACATCGTAGGGTTAGCTGTATTTTTACCCTAGCGCTATTGAGATATCAGACCGAGTAGTTCTTTGTTGTGGGGACCTATCTTGCTCATGGTCCTGTAGGATGTTTAGCAGCATCCACGTCTCTAGACGCTAGATTCAAGTAGTGTCTTCAAACCCCTCCTGTTCATGACAGTCAAGTGTCTCCAGACACGGGCAAATGCCCCGGGGACAAAAATCACCCTCAGTTGAAAAACAATGATGTATATTAAACTCAGAATAGTAAAGCTGCTTCTCTTCATTTCTTATGGACAAAAAACACAATTGGTTAAAACTCTAGCTTCATCATATAAAGGATTCAACCTTAAAATTTCAAAGGGTCTCCATTTTGACCACAAAACATTTGAAGAAGTAAATGATGGTGACTTCACATCATGATGGTGCCTGAAGTTCACAAGTGACACATCCTATTGTTCCAAACTCATTGCAAAGTTAAAAGAGATGTCCCAAGTGACAAAATCATAAACATCTGCATGGACCAGAATCAGAACAAAAATGCCAACTAGCAAAAGGGTAAACCACAGGATGCTAGAGTTCAGAGCTATCTAAGCCAATAGTGGATGAATCTGATGCCTGACACATCATTGGGCATAGTCCATAATCAAGCAGTTTCACTCAAAGGTTTACGCCCTGGAGAAACTCTGGAATATGTGCATCAGTTGACATGCACAAGAGTGTTCCTAACAGCACTACTATTGCTAGCAAAAAATACAGAAGTTCACTAATGGAAGAATATATATATGCAGAATATAATATTCATAGCTACAGCAGAAAACCTGCGGCTACAGGTAACACTGATCTTTTTTTTTTTTTTTTTTTTTTTTTTTCTTTTGGCTGCATTGGGCCTTCATTGCTGTGTGCGGGCTTTCTCTAGTTGTGGTGAGCGGGGGCTACTCTTTGCTGTGATGCGCAGGCTTCTCATTGTGGTGGCTTGTTGCGGAGCATGGGTTCTAGGCACATGGCCTTCAGTATTTGTGGCACTTGGGCTCAGCAGTTGTGGTGCACAGGCTTAGTTGCTCCACAGCATGTGGGATCTTCCAGGGCTCAAACCCGTGTCCCCTGCATTAGCAGGCGGATTCTTAACCACTGCACCACCAGGAAAGTCCCTATTTAACCTATGTTTAAAAACTATTTAAACCTTTTTTTGAAAACCCCAAGTGTATGGTTTTTTTTTTCAAAGTGTTTGTTTTTAAGGCAAAAAAAAAAAAAGACTAAATTCAGACCATTGGTTTCCTTTGGGGAGGAAGTAAGGGATTATACACAGGTAAACTGAACTGCATTAGAACACCTATGGTGAATTACTGTGTATTCATTTAATATTATGCTTCATAACACACATATATAGTATATGTTTGTGTGTGTATTCTTTGTATCAAATAAGTTTTTTAAAAATCTTCAGGAAAAGGGAAAAAAAGACCTCAGAAAAATGATGGCAAAACAAAAATCAAAAGCAAATATTAAAGAAAGTATTGTACTTCAGTAAAATAAAAAGTGAAG
Organism: Lipotes vexillifer; assembly: GCF_000442215.2. Classification (NCBI taxonomy): domain Eukaryota; kingdom Metazoa; phylum Chordata; class Mammalia; order Artiodactyla; family Lipotidae; genus Lipotes; species Lipotes vexillifer. The sequence goes on along the minus strand of NW_006781879.1, from coordinate 1,454,477 downwards.
CCAATGAATTTTTTTAAAAGCATGGGAATATAAAGAACAACAAGAAATTGGCAAAATATCAGTAATTTTGATTAAGAAATTAATAGTCTTTTAAGTTAAATTGGGTAAAGTTAAAAATCTAGGCAACAGAAACAAGCTGAGGGGAATTGTTTAATGAATAAAGCATTTAAAAAATATTATATGTAAGTAAACTGTATCAGGAATGATAAAAGGCATATAAAGACACAGCAGAGATTAAAATCAGAGGACCTAAACCATTTGTGCCAGTAGAACTTTAAATTACATAGCTCTATAGTTTATCAAAGTATCACAGCTAATAACTGAGAAATTAGTACACTACCAGTTTGGAAATCCTAAAGAAATAATCCATTAGGGTAATGATTGCTGCTGAGACCATAAAAAGAGAAGTAGACATCTTGAGCCTTCTGATGGAAGAACACAACATTACCAATAATTCTTACTCCACCAAAAAACCCTAAATCCAAACAAACCTCTATATTTATAGAGACTTCTATAGAGAACCAAAAGTCCAAGAGTAATTAAGAAAATTTTGAAGAACAAAAAACTGGAAGGATATACTCTACAAGGGAACAATACCCTAGAAATTCACAGTTGTTGGGACAAGCTAATACAGTGCAGGGACTGACAATTAGACCATGAGGCAGAATCGTGATTACCCAGTACAGACTCATGAACATATGAAAATAAAGGATAAAACGCACTCCCTAGGCAGCCTGAAATCTGGGGTTTGGGAACCCTACGCAACATGCACGCACACAAGCATTACAGAATATAGAAGCCAGGGGAGAATTCTCTGTGGAAATGTTCAGCGGGGACAATGAATTCTGTGAGCAACAAGAAAGGGAGTGAGTACCTCCGTCTCACAGGTACAGCTTGAGGCTGGCCCTTCTGAAGGGATGGATGGACTGCAGCAGGGAGTTCTAGTGATGAGGGACACATGAGCGACCACACAGAGAGGATTCGATTGTCTGTACAGCAGCAAGGAGAGTGCGTTGATAAATAGTAAAAACAAAGATGAGACGGGAGAAAATGAAACCAGATTTGAATTCCAGTCAATTCAGACATTTCCATCCCTACCACTGTGTTGGGCACTGAGCAGAAACAGATTCAGGACCCAAGGTTCCAATTCAAGACTCATGACTGATGAGTGTGGTATCTCAATCCACATACATCATCACCAGCATTATTATTATTCGAAACTATTGTGAAGCAGCAAGGGCCCTGAACTTGAAATAAAAACCGCGTGTCAAGCCCTGGTCAGAACAGCACGGTGGTGTAGCCCGAGCCTGGTTTACATCTGCCTCTGCACTTAACAGGATTTTGAATACGTTACTTAGCGTCTTCATGGCTCAGCATCCCATGGGTAAGACAGGGATAAAACTGCATTCCCTATTAGGACTACTGTGAAGATTTAAAAATTTAACATGTTTAAAGCACTTAGGAAAGTTCTCAGGAAACAGTATGCACTCAATAAACCTTAGCTGTTATAATTACCAGCTTTCTAGTTGGATGCCATTGGGCCCAAGTCCTTAAAATACAAGCTTCTGCTTTCTTCTTTATAAGAACATAATGTTCCTGTCCTCATAGCATTGCTGTATGGCTGCAGAAGCAAATAAAAGGAAAAAAGCCTTCGTAAATTGCCAGTATTATACCAATAGTAGGTATAGAACCAAGTTTCACTGCATTTCAAAGCATCAAGAGCTCTATTTTTCTTGTACAGACTGATATTTGTTAACTACCTGGGCTGCTAAGAACTTCACACAGCAATTTTGTTTCAGAAAATTAGCCACTCTCAGCTCATAATAACTAATTAAAGGAATCTTCTCCAGAAATCTAGCACATTTATCAGCTGGGTACAGCTGACTGATGTCCAACCATTAGAGATGTCTAAACAATTTAGTTAACCTTTAGCAAAAACATGCATGCACACTGGCGACTAGTGCAGTGTTAAAAAAGACACATTAACATCTTTTAAGTACTGTGTGCACTGTTTATCCTTTCTTTTTATTGTTCCTAATTATTTTTTACATGTAGCAAACTCAGGGCAATTTTTTGATGAAGCTTTCTTTTCTGCAAGTTCATCTCAGGATATGAGAAGAAATGAAGTACGAATGTTTGCTTGTGAAAGAGGCTATAGCTGAAGGTTTCCAAAAGCAAAATAAGAGAATACAAATATATCCATGGAAAATAGACAATTTTAAAGTCAGTTTCCTAAAATCACCCCCCCCACCTCTTAGCACTCCTAATCTACTCTCACTCTCAAAGCTGCCTCCAGATTACTTAAGAAGAGATTAATAACTTTGTGGATTAGCCAAATCCTCTGCTCTTTTCCTCACCAGCTCCTCACAACTATCCCCACCATTTTCACTTTTGAGAATTCTACTGATCGTAAACTGCCTTTACCAAACAATGACAGAGGTAATGGGAAGGCAAAAATCATATTAAATTAGTTCATCTTTCTTTCAGGCAGCTCTGATGAAAAGTTTAGGAGGAAGTAGAAATAACTAACAGCTAAAACTGAGGGCTTGAAATTATTTGAGTCAATACACACATGATAAATAATGAAAAGTAAATCACAGCATATGAGCTTTTTAGAAATGCTGAAGTCTACCATGTGAGTCACTTTTAGGTCTACAGAGACATACCAGAATGTCTAATTCATAAGGAACCAGGTGGAAATGGTAACGCTACATATTTTTGGTCTGAGATGTATGTACTGGTCTTCCAACTAAAATCTTACAATGAAAGACAACAAAGATAATCTGTGTTTGGAGGCCAGGCAGAGGGGAGAAGCAATGGAGATCATCAACCAAACGAGAGGGCAGTCATATGTAGCATCTCACACTCCACCATAAGAAGAGAAGGAGCCCACATATGCAGAAGCTAATTTATGTTGAAGGTGACCCTTCAGTGCATTTGGGAAAGGATGGTACTTTCAAAAAACAGCTGGTTCAAATTTGAGATCCTTCGGTGGGGGCGGGGGGAAAGTGGTCCTTTATTTCACAGCATACATAAAAGTCAATTCCAGGTGGATTATAGATCTACCTGTGAAAAACAATCATGTTCACAGAATACACATAGGAGAGGATTCTCCAGGATTTGGAGACAAAAAAAAAAAATCTTACATAGAACACAAATGGAATTAATCAGAGGAAATGATGGATGAATTTGAGTAAATTAATATTAATCTCTCCTGTTCATCAAAAGGCCATTATGAGAGCAAAAAGGCAAACCACAGAGTGGGCAAAAATGTTTGGAACACACATAACTATCAAAGGGTTCATTTCCAAAGTATACAAAGAACTCTTAGAAGTCAAAAAAAATTCAAATAAAAATGGGCAATAAATTTGAATAAGTTCTTGAAAAAAGAGGATATGCAAATGTCCACCAAACATAATAAAAGATTATCAACTTCTTAGCCATTACAGGGAAATGCAAATTAAAACCATGAAGACATACTACTAAACCCACCAGAATGGCTAAAATGAAAAGGTGTGACAATGCCAAGTGCTGACAAGGATGCAGAACAATGAGAAACTTCATATTCTTTTAGTGGTAGTATAAGAAGGTACAAGTAGCTTCAAAATCTGTTTGGCAACGCCTATTAAAATTGAATACATGAAAACTTCATAACCCAGCAATTTTGTTTCTAGGGTATGTGTGTCTGTGTGGATATGCATATACCTAACAAAACTGTACACACATATGTATCAAAAGATCTGTACAAAAATGTCCATAGCATCATCAGTCACAATACGAAAAGCTGGAAACAACCTATGCCCATCTACAGTAAAGTGGATATTCTATATCACAGAATGGAATTTATATGGTGACTAAATTAAATGTGGTAACATCACTGACTGTCTCAAACATGTTGAGTGGGAAAAAAGCCAAACTCCAAGCAAGACAATGCTATTCCATTTATACAGAGCTCAAAATGTGGCAAAACTAGTCTAAGGGACTGCAAAAGGATGGTTTCCAAGGTGCTGGCAATGATTCAGGTGCTGCCTGTGTGAGAGAATCTAGACAGTGAGCTAGACATACAATTTGGTGTACTTTTCTGCATGCAGGTTACACTTTAAAGAAAAAACGTACAAAAAGGAAAAACAAATGCTTCATTTATTTGACCCCAGTTCTCCTCCCAGATTATCTTAAGGAAGTAATGCCAGATATGAAACATTTTAGGCATAATACATCATGCATTTATAAATGGCATAAAAGGAATATCCAAAAATAAGGAAATGTAAATTTCAGCATATCTAATTGGTGAAACATTACACAGCAATAAAAAGTACACTCACAAAGATCCAATAATCTATGCAAACTAAAAACTATGAAAGAATGAAAAGCAGCCAGATCAAAATGTACCAAAATCTCTACAGTATTTAAGTAGCCAGGCTTTGTGACTTTTGCTTTAAATTTTTTGTTGTTGTTGTTATACTTAGACAAAAAAAAAAGTGGGGTTATTTTTGTTATGTTTTTAAACAGAATGTTTTGATCTTTTTTCACTACAGCTGGAAAGGCAAATGAGAAATTCACCCTCATTTCACTAGATAGGAAATGCACAAAAACAATTCCCTGGACAGCAGATGTGTGGTATAACTTTTATATGCACTGGGAAATTTTTTAAAAATCACGATTCTGTTTATTGCAGTGTTCTGGAACCAAACCTGCAGTATCTCTGAGGCCTGCTTGTATAATGATGACCTAGCCTAGGAATCCTATGGAATATAGTCTCAAGTTTCTCAGGCTCCTGCCCCAGGAACTAAAGAGAAGGCCCCTCACTCTGTAGTTGGTAGCTCTGGAACCAACCAGAGGTAATGAAGATCAGTCTTTCATTTGAGGACATGCTTGGTGTTTTGGTCACAATTATATGGAAACACACTAAATAAGCACAAGGCTCTGTGCTATGCTTTGTGTGGTTAATGAAGAATATAAAACCTATTCCTACTCTCAAGCAGATTAGAATCTTGTTTAACAGACACATTATACAATAAAAATAAATTAAAAGATATCCGTGAACTAAATAGTTATATTTATTAGTAGCAACCCTATTTTTCTAAACTGTATCCCTATCACAGGGGCTTAAAACCAGTTACATTTCTCAAACTTCTTTCCACCAAGATTCTAGGTTTGGGTTCTTTAAAGGAGAGGCACTTGTATAAAATTGAGATGGAAGAATCCATTTTTTTTTTGACTCTGGCAGCAGTAGTAGGAACAGATTCGTGGAAACTCTTCCAACACAGCCCCCTGCAGTGGGAGCAGCATGGAGCCATGGTCGCCTTAGTGACTGGGTGGGCAGTGTCGGGGCAGGTGAGCACACACTGTGGCAGAAGCAGAGAATTTCCTGTAGTCCTTGACCTGGGTTTGTTTCTCCAGTCCTTTTTAACAACTGTAACCCAATTCCCTGTATTAAATCCTTCTATGCTTGAAGTACATAAAGCAGGTTCATTTTCCTTGACTGACCCATGACTAAGAGTTACCAAGCAGCAGAATATCCTCTTCTGATCCCTTTTGGAAATAGGTTAAATATTAGTATACAGAACAGTTTTCTAACTACCACCAACTCCTTCTAGCTTTTTTCTTCCCAATCATTATTATCCATTTCCTCTGTTAATTATCAAGACTATGGAACACGGTCAAGTAGGAAAATCAAAGTTTTCATCTCAAACATTTCACAAAGATTCATACTCTTGGATTACTGATGTGTATCATGTAGAATAGGAATGACATACAAAGTACACCATGACACTCTGAGTTGAGGACAATTACATAATCATTGAAGGATTCATGTGATTTTAAATTAAGCTTATCAAAGTCATAATTTTGTCTGAGTAGGTGAGTGTATATGCATGCATACTCAAATATAGTATGCCTTTTAAAATTGTCTCCTTACCTAGATTCCCATGTTCTTATACACATGAAAATCTAACTATATTTCAAATTAATTCAGATTACCAAAAGCCATGTAGGACTCATGAACAGTATAGAAATCAATATATTCCTCACAACTTACATGCATGACTGCTTTAGTGTGACAGAGAAAAAAAGCCCTTCACCTACGTCGTTCAAAAATCAATACCAATTAGGTCAGATTTCCGGTTCTAGGTAAGAAGGTGTAAACTTCACCCACCTCGACTACTGAATAAAACTATAAAACCTGGGCAGATGACACAGAGCAGCTATTTGAAATCTGAAAAGTAAACAGCAGCCGGTGAACTTCTGAAGTCCGCTGGAATCTGAAGTACAACCAGAGCGGCAGTGGGTTTACCATTTATTTTCCAGCTGTATCCACTTTGCCTGAATATAGCTGGCAACATAGAAATGAGCATTGTGGTGGGGATGGATAAAGCTCCAGGATCCTCTAGGAGCCCTCTCACTCATGAATCAAAAGAGGGGACTCCTAACACTCACAGGAGTGTGGAAATTCCCCAATTTTGTTGTTTCTTCCCTTGTCAGTTTTCTCCTGACCTTGCTCCCAGGCAATGCTGTGGCAGTTAGCAGGGATGGAGGTCAGAAAGAGTGAAAACTCTGAGAGACGGGAATCTTTCAATACATTCCTGGAGGTGTCATCACAAGAGGCTGAGGCCAACCCCTGCTGCTTCTTTCATTCTCTCCTCCTGCTGGTTGGGCCCCAAAAAAGTCCAAATAGGGAAGCACACAGCAGAGCTGAGAGGACTAAATTGGTCAACTCTAAGGAACTGAAATATACCAGGGAGAGTGCAGAGAAGATGTTGAGGAAAGTGACCCTGTAACATCATTTATTAATTCCAGGGATCATCACCAAGTCCAGAATCTGTGGATCAGACTGTAATTAGCACAACAAAGATTCTGAGAACTGAACAAATGGACCACTACACAGATCACACACTGGCCAATGGGTTATACACACCCAGAACAGAACCAAAGAGTATGACAATGACTTTGAAAAGTAGGTGGATATTGGAACAATGGTTCCCTGAGGTAGGTCGGAACTTGCAGCCAGAATCTAACCAGGTCAATTAACTGGTTAAAAAAAAAATTCTTCATAAGATTTAAACACAATCCAGAGTCTCATAATGTAATGTTCAAAATATCCAGGATAGATTCCAAAATTACTCAACATACCAAGAACCATGAGAATTTCAACTTGCACAGGAAAAGACAGTCAACAGATGCCAACGCCGACATGATACAGATGGAGAAATTATGTGACAAAGACTTTAAGGCAGCTACTATATAAAATAATGTTTGAATGGCCAATCATGAACATTCTTGGAAGAAACATTAGAAGTCTCAGCAAAGAAACAGAAAATATAAAGAACAATGGGAATCCTACAACTGGAAGTGACAATAACCAAAATTTAAAATTCACTGAATATAGTGTATATATGTCATTCAGTGAATTTTTAATCTTACCATCTCTTTGCTGTACAGCAGAAACTAACAACATCGTAAAGCAATTATACTCCAAAAAAAATTAATTAAAAAAATTCACTGAATGGGCTCAAAGCAGAGTGGAGATGGCAAGTGAATGTCAGCAGACTTGAAGATAAATCAATAGATTATCTAGTCTGAACAGAGAATAAAGGTTGAGAAATAAATGAACAGAGCTTTAGTGATGTGTGATTGAATAACAGAAGGCCTAACGTTCATGTCAAAGTCCCTGAAAGATATAGGAAAAATGTGTGCTAAAAACATTTGAAGAAACAAGAGTGGAAAATTACTCAACTCTGGAAAAAGACCAACCTACATATTCAAGTATCTGAGCAAACCCCAAACAGCATGAATTTAGGGGGAGGGGTTACCCTAAGACAAACTGCTAGAAACTAAAGACATTCCATTTGGGTGACGAAAAACTTCTGGAGTAAGAGTGGTGATGGCTGCACAACACTGTGAATGATTAATGCCACTAAACTGTACACTTTAAAATTGCTAAAATGGCAAGTTTTATGTGTATTTTACCACAGTTAAAAGAAAAGAAGACAAAGAAATAATCTTCAAAGTAGCCAGAGTAAAATGATATGCTACATGATTACAATGAATAGAATGATTCTGGATATCTCATACAAAACATCAAGGTTAAAAAGAAATAACACAAAAATTTTAAAGAACTGTAATCTCAGATTAAAAACATCAATAATAAAAGTGAAATCAAGGCATTCTCAGATGAAGGGAAATGTTAAGAATTCACAACAGACCTACTTTAAAAGAATTAAAGAACTTCAGAAAGAAGGAAAATGATACTAGAAGGAAATATGAATAAGAGGAACAAAGGAAGAACAACAGAAATGGTAAATAACTGGACCAATATAGACTATTCTCCTCTTGTGTTCTTTAAAATGTTTGATGGTTGAAAGCAAAAAGTACCTGATGACCTTTTCAATGCATGTAGATGTAACACATAAGACATCAGTGACATCAAGGAAGAAGTGTAAATGCATCGATAAGGGTTCTAAATGCCAAAAGAAGTGATAGGTAGCAACCATATGTTAAAAAAAGTTAAACATGTATTTTGTCATCCATGGAACAACCACTAAAAAAGCTGTATAAAGAGATATTGTCAAAAGCACAATTAACATGGAATACTAAAAATGTTCCAATAACTCAAAGCATGACAAGAAAAGTAAAAGAACAAAAAAAATAATGGAATGGTAGACCTAAACCCAAATATATCAGTAATTATATTAAATGTACATGGTCTAAAAACAATTAGAAGTCAGAAAATGTCGTATTAGATTTTAAAAATGACAACTATATGCTATCTATGAGAAATTCACTTCAGAAATATTTATATTGGTAAGTCAAAAGTAAAAGAATGAATATATACTGTAAACCATAATTAAAATAAGGCTGGAAAGACAAGCAATTCATTTACATAATAGGCAAAAGTCATGAAGAGACATCTCACTGAAGAGGATATGAAGACAGCAAATAAGGACATGCAAAGATCTTCTATAATAGCAGCCATCAGGGAAATCCCAATTAAAACCACAATGAGCTTATCAGTACACATCTATCAGAATGGTAAAAATAAAACACAGTGGCAACATCAAATTCTGGAAAGAACTTAGAGAAACTGGGTCATTCATACATTGCTGGTGGGAATACAAAGTGATACAGCCATTCTGGAAAACCACTAAACAATGTTTAGTTTCTTATAAAATTAGACACTGGAATACTACTCAGCAATAAAACTGAACTTCTGATACATACAAGTTGGAATTATGCTAAGTGAAACACAGGCAATTTCTAAAGGCTGAATATGCTGTATGATTCCATTTATGTAACATTCTTGAAGTTACAGAATTATATAAATGGAGAACAGTCTACTGGTTGCAAAGGGTTGGTTATTGGGGGAAGGATGATGGGAGGTGAGGCTGGAAAAGTCTATAAAAGGGCAACACAAGGGGTCCTTGTGGTAATGAAACTGCTCTGTATCTTTTTTTTTTTTTTTTTTTTTGCGGTACGCGGGCCTCTCACTGTTGTGGCCTCTCCCGCTGCGGAGCACAGGCTCCGGATGCGCAGGCTCAGCGGCCATGGCTCACGGGCCCAGCCGCTCCGCGGCATGTGGGATCTTCCCGGACTGGGGCACGGACCCGTGTCCCCTGCATCGGCAGGCGGACTCTCAACCACTGCGCCACCAGGGGAGCCCCTGCTCTGTATCTTGATGGTGGCTGTAAATACAAAAACCTGCACCCAATAAAACTGCGTTTAACTAATATACACAATTACATGTAAAATTTCGTAAGTCTGAATAAGATAATGGCACGTGTAAAAGTCAATTTCCCGTTTGTGATACTATATTACACTCTGTAAGATATTACCATCAGGGGACATTAGGTAAAGAGTTCACTCCTGCAACTGCATGTGAACATACAATAATATAAATTTTTGTGTTTTTTAAGTAAAAAACAAAACTGGAGTGAATAGCTATATTAATAGGCAAAGTAAACTTCAGAGCAAAGAGAATTACAAGGGATAAAGAGGGGATACTGCATAGTGATAAAAGACCTTAAGACCTAATAATCATATGTATATACACCCAACAAGAGTCCAAAATACACAAAGCAAAACTAACCAAAAGAAGTAAATCCACAGTTATAGTTGGACACTTCAACACACCCCCTCTCATTAATAGTTAAAACTAGTTGACAGAAAATCAGCAAGGACAGCAAAGAACTGAGTAACATAGCAATTGGATCCAGTTGACGTATATAGAATACCCCAGGCAACACCAGCAAAATACATTCTTCTCAAGAGTCAATGAAACATGAAACAAGATAAACCTTAACTTGGGCCTTTAAAAAAAACTTATGTTAAAAGAGTGCAGTCTTACAGTGCATATTCTCAGACCATAATGCAATTAAACTAGAAATTGTTAACAAGAAAATGTCCAAATATTTGAAATGAAAACGCAATATGTAAACCCTTAAGCTAGTTTCATTTATATGTATTATTACAGAACTTGAAATTTTTTAGATTATATCTAATTAATTCTATTGTGCATTAAAAAAAATCAGAAGAGAGTTAAGTGTCTGGAATTAGTCATTTGTAAATCACAAGTCAGACATAGTCTATGCCCGCTGTAATGCTGTCAATATTAGTACGGAACATTAAGGAACCATTTGAGCCATACTCTAGAACTGCAAGTTTACACCAAATAAGAGACTACTCCTTCATTGGTTGGTTATAAGTCACTAAAAAAAAAACCTGTATATTGTCAATATGGTCCCTTCCACCTTAGTTTTCTGCTAATCATCTTGCAATTTGTTATTAACAGCAATACTCATTTAAGGAGTCAGTGCTCTAAAACATAACTACCTCAAGACTAAGATTCTATATTCTTGATCTGATCCAGTTTATCTAGCCTCCTCCTACCCTTAGGTAAGTTTAGACATGCAATGATTGAAAAAAATCTCAGTTCCTGAAATGTGAATGACTCAGACACTTGAGATATTTAGGAGACTTTCTCATCTAGAGGAAATAAAGTTTGACTTAATGAAAACATAGGTCAGGGTTGAGATATTCTGTCCCATGTGTCAAGTGAAGGAGGAGTTGGTTATGGCATATTTTAATATTTTAAGTGTGTATTATGTCAGTGTTGCTGAATTTTCTAATTTCAAATCACACTCTCATCTCCAACAGTAGCAATGTAGTTATTTTTTTATTTATATATATATATTTTTGCGGTACGCGGGCCTCTCACTGCTATGGCCTCTCCCGTTGGGGAGCACAGGCTCCGGACGCGCAGGCTCAGCGGCCATGGCTCACGGGCCCAGCCGCTCCGCGGCACGCGGGATCCTCCCGAAACGGGGCACGAACCCGCGTCTCCTGCATCGGCAGGCGGACTCTCAAGCACTGCGCCACCAGGGAAGCCCAATAAATTATTCTTGAACATGTTTGTGTTCAATGTGATGTACCTCCTAGATAACTAGATCGAGACTTGCTGCAGTTCTGTGCAAACAGGAATATGGGTCTCAGGAGTCCAGAGGCTGGAAGCAAAGGTTTAGGAGTCAGTGATTGATGAGTTGAAGTCTCTGGGGATAGATGAAATCAAACATGGAAAATATATTCTTATCATAATAAATGCTTCCTTGGCAAAGGAGCACTGATTGAAAACTGATTTAAAGTTTTACGACACATCAAGTTTCCTTTGCTTCAAAACGTTTGTAAACCACTCTTTGAAAATGATCATCATAAAAGCCAATAAGGAGGTGGTGTTCTACCATCAACACTGAACTCCATTTCTGCAAGGGAATTAGAAACAGGTATGCCTCCTGCCCACTCCGGCCCCGGCAGGGTTCCAACAGCTGATGAAACAGAACCTACAGTCCAGCAGGTACTCTTCTACCAAAGTTTTAATCAAAACCCCAAAGCTAGACTATTTCCACCCCTCACCCATAGGGAACACGTCTTTCCTCTGTTCCCCACCCACAGCCTTGTCCTCTTCCTCTGCTTTTTTTTTTCCTGAATGTATCTGTAGGCCACAAACAGGCTACTAACTCCTTTTGGAGCAGGTGGTTTAAGGACAAAATACAGTATATTATATCAGAAATAAACATAGTAAGGAGAAATCATACTGCTTTTGATCTCTGAAAAAGCAGCTGATGGGTCAGAACTAGAAAGGGCAACAGGAATTACAAAATCCAAGCAAAATGAAGGTTTCCATGCTTATGATTGTTTGGGGGCATCTAAGTCCAACTAGCTTACCTCTAAGTGTGCAAAACCCCTGGAAGGAGGATTGAAGTAGAGGGAAAGA
>NW_006781879.1:1410860-1442205 GCF_000442215.2 Lipotes vexillifer | reverse complement strand
GAAAGAGTACAGGAAGACTCCCCCAAATTTTAGCTGCTCTAGAGCCAATGTGAGGTATGAGAGGTACCCGGAGAAGGCTCCAAAAAAGTATTCAATCCCGCTGTCGGAATCCAGAAGCTACTGGAGTGACTGGAACTGGCATTAGCAATAATAGCCTTCTTAGCAGAATGGTTGATAGCAAAGTATGGTACAAGAAGATCTTGAGGGGCCAGGAAATAGAAAAGATCAAAGGGTCTGGGAGCCCCAAATACCCCAGGGTGACCTGAGCTGGGCAACTTCATTTATGCACTAAGCAAAGTGATCCGGCCTGGCACCGCCCATCAGTCCCAGCAGGACTGACGTACTTAGAGAGCAAGACCACCACCTGGAGACTTTTGCTCACATCTAACATACAATTCAGTAAAATGTTTTAAGATTCTGTGAGGGCTCCCATCAGAGAGAAATGGCTAGAAATACGGTAATATGAACTGCTGGTATGTATCTGCTTAGGCCTGGTTCAGGGGCTCAGAAGTTGCTCGGGGGTCTTTCCTGACTTGCCCTAAGCCTTTTCTGACTGCTCTGGGATAAAGATGATTGAAATGTATACGGTGTCCAGACACTTCCTTGCAAGGAAATAAACAAGAGGACAATACCTCACTCATCAGAAACAGGCAGACATACCTACAGGGTTTGCAAAGTGAGCCAGCATTTTGTTTTGCATTTTGAAAAGGAAAAACAGTTCAGTGCAGATCTACTGAGAAAAGAAAAAAGTGCCAGAAACACTCAAGATGATGTCATACCAGCTGCTAGCTTCAGGTCAACTGCAGTGTAACAGGAAGCTTGACCAGAGCCAAGTGTACCCAGTGTCCCCTCCCCTGGACCAACGGACAGACTTCTAATGCTCTGCAGAAATAACACTCTCCACTCTGGACAGTGATTTGTGTATCCAACTCTGGCATTTCAAAAGCTAAGCCCACAATATACATGGCAATACCCATTCTGCAAATTACTGCACTGTTCAGAGGGTGCCCTAAGACATCACTTAAGCACTTTCAAATTAAAAAAAAGTGAAATTATTCTTAACCATTCGTTTCCGTCACTGCCAACCCCAATCGTACCCAGTAATAAAAACTGAAGCCAGCAACAGCTGTACCCCTGCCTGAATATTGAGCAGCAATCAAGGTACGTGTAATCAACAGGAAAGGCAGAAATCTGCTAAAGCTGGATCTTGTTTCTGCTTAATGCCGACTCTTAACCCACCCAATTCACATCTACTTCTGTGCACAAAGCTCTTGTGCAAGATGCTGTGCGCGTGTGTTGGCGGAGGATTGGGGGTCTTACCATCACCACTATCACCACCACAACAAAAACTATACATTTCTGCCCTCCCGCAGGCCACAGCCATCTTTTCTTGGGAATTTTTGCTGATGTATTTACTGTTTCTCCTCTGCCCTCCTAAAACAATCCCCACGTAATAAGTATCGTTTCAATAAAAGAACAAGAGGAGGTCAAGGCCGTTCAGACTTCCGAAGGCCCTGGTGATAGAAGACAGAGTGAATTTATGGCCCTGGTCAAGTGCTGTTATCTTCCCAGGGGAGAAAGATATTTGTGACTACAAGACAGATACTAGAAAGAATGCAGCCTCTCTAACTTGTTATCATTTGTAAATCCCCTGCCTCATTTGATAACAAATGTCACTTTTCCTTCATTGCCATTGGGAAAAAAAAAAAAAAAAAAAAAAAAATCACTGCGATAACAAAGGTGCCATTATTTCTGGTAGCATTTTCCTGGGTCCTGTTAATAATCACACTTGCAGTCAACTAATGCCCTAGGTTCTCACATCACTAAATAAATATTGCCTGGTGGCAAATATTAGTATCCCTAACTCTGCATTCCAAAGAAGTCATGAAACCTGTCGGAAAGGTCAGATCTCAGTAAATAAGGCCAAAGCAAAACTAAAGTTTAAAAATCTACTACCACTATTTTCTAGTTTCAACAAATTCCTGTGTCTCTGGCTCTCAGTGCAATTTCCTACCAGACACATCAGTGGACACTGTAATCCCATTATATTTGGCATTACAGAGTTGAATAGTAGAAATTCACAGAGTCCTAGAAGTGACTTCTGGGTCAGGGACTCTCAACATTCGTTAAATACAGGGGTACATGAATGTACATACAGTTTTCTCAGGAAAACGTCCCTTGTTTCTTAAATTCAAGGACTCTTACTACTCTCCCCATTTTAGAATCACTGGGAGCAAATGGGTCATTCTCAACTCTTGCTGTGCATCAGAAGAATCTCTGGGAAACTTTCATATAAAGTATATATTCCTGGGGCTTCCCTGGTGGCGCAGTGGTTAAGAATCCGCCTGCCAATGCAGGGGACACGGGTTTGAGCCCTGGTCCGGGAAGATCCCACATGCCGCATAGCAACTAAGCCCATGCGCCACAACTACTGAGCCTGTGCTGTAGAGCCCGCGAGCCACAACTACTGAGCCTGAGTGCTGCAACTACTGAAGCCCACGCGCCTAGAGCCCATGCTCTGCAACAAGAGAAGCCACCCAATGAGAAGCCCACGCACCGCAAAATGAAGAGTAGCCCCCGCTCGCCGCAACTAGACGAAGCCCACGAGCAGCAATGAAGACCCAACGCAGCCAAAAATAAATTTTTAAAAAAACTTAACTTACATTTGCATAAAGATAAGTAAATATAAAAGAATCATATTTATAGGGATTAAACCATAGTGGGTAGTTGATTATCATAAATACACTGTGGAAAAAAATACAGTCAAGGTTGGCTGACCCTTTTATCAACAGGGGGAGAAGTTCCTGATTGTCAAAATTGTAGCTCACCACAATCTGTTATACTTTCCTTTCTAGCTATATTATTTTATTTTTAATTAACAAAACCAAGAACTAGAGCATGATTGCCACCACGAAGGAGTATAAACAGCCAAAGCATCTCATTTGCTTCATGAAGGTATTTACATACCCCAAAGCAGATAGGATAGGCCAATTAATAGATTAAGGAACACACATTTCTCCTAAGAGAAGGACTTTTAAAATGCAATTCAAGTTGAAGGGAAGAAAAAGAAGAAGGTGACTTTTCCTTTGTTAAATCTCACAATAAATTTACCCCCAGATTCAGCAAGTGCTTTTCAGTGGCTTCACAGTAGCTGAGATAATGATATGACTGCCCTCTTGATATATGAGTCCCCATTGAGCAAAGAATCCCAAGGACAGCATTCCAGGGCGCTGGAAAGAATTCTTTCAGTACCCACCCACTGTGCGACTTGGTTGGGGCATGATTTCTCTAAGGGACACAGCGTAAAAGCAGAGGAGTTCACTCTGCTGACAGAACCCCAGGCAGCTACGTAAAAATTGTTAACATTCAAGTGCTTTATGCCAAGAACTACTAGAAAATTTCTACACGTTACCTCCTGTAAATTATGAATTCTTAAGGACTGGTCTCACCTAATATGTTTAACCTCTCATAGAGCCCAGGACATTGTCTTAACATATAGTGAAGAATGAACATTTGATGAAACGAAAAAATTCCAGAACACTGGTTCCAAAGGATATGAGTATTCCCGGCAGTTAACAGCGCTTCACACAAATTAGTGATGCCACACTCCTGATTTGTGATCACTCTTTTCATACCTGTGTCTGTGGTGGAAGCAGAATGTCCTTGTCATGGGCCCACTATACTTTATATAGATATTCATAAGTATTTATACATAAATAAATTTATATATATACTTAACTGTATATATGCACATATAAATATTCATAATATATATAATCCGGAAACAAATGAAGAATAAGCCATCTTCAAAGAAACTACATTTTACATATTTATCCTTTTTCCGATTCCTCCTGTTAAAATATCAGTTCCATGAAGACAGTAAGCTGTGTCTGCTCACTGCTATTACCCACATGCCATAGGATAATGCTTAGGAAAGAAGAGTTAGCCCATATTTACTTAATTTTTGTTGTCAAACGAATGAATGAAATGCTAAGTAAAAGCAGAGTACTGTACTAGGTCCTGGAGACAGAGGGAATATAATGCATCATATTATCTAGTAAAAAGTGGCTCTCAGTCTCATCACTGCTGAACATGGATATGAGCAGGGCTGAACTGAAGGCTGAAACCTTTCTGCTAGAAAACAGGTCTTTTCATTTATGTAATATTAACACTTTATAGATGCCCAATCACATGTATTTGGCAATGAACATTCTCCAATCCTGTATGCAATAACATCTTTAGTCCCAGGCAAGAGGGGCCCCTACCCTGGCATGCCCACCTGGAGCCCCAAATACCTTTCGGGTTCACATTCCAGGTACTAGGCCCCTGACGTTCCCTTTCAAACTCAAGCACACTTATGGGACCTGTGCAGATTTTTCCCCAGATATTCTCTCAAAGGCAACCTTCAACATGCAACCCTGGGCCCACAGGATAGGGTGTGGCTCCAGCACGGACGTGTGGACTCAGGTGTCCACAGGCATGCATGCTAGGTCCACAGTTTGCCTCATGCTACCTGGTCAGGTGTGGGACTCTGAAGAATCTGGAAACTCAAAATTCAAACCTGGCCTTCAAGGTTGTTACGAAGGTGTATTTGTCAGAGCAGGAGGATTTCTGAACTCATTCTGACAGTTTTAGCTTGATTTGTAAACTTGTAAATATTTAGATATATAGAATGTGAGGAATTCCCTGGTGGTCCAGTGGTTAGGACTTGCACTTTTACTGCCAAGGGCTCAGGGTTCGACCCCTAGTCGGGGAACTAAGATCTCTCGAGCCGCCAAAAAAAAAAAAAAAGAATGTGGACCCTGCCTTCGCATTCTAGCCCTGAGTCCCCACAATCAGTAAAGGAAACTGAGGCCCAGCGCCATTAACCAACTACCTAAGGACACTAGACCGGTAGCTGGAAGAGCCAGACAGAACTCAAACCCAGCTCTTCACAATCTCAGTGTCAGTTCCTGAGGCAAACCCCCTCCCCTCAACTTCACCTCTTCAAAGCACCTAACCCCCAGGGGGCTCCCAGGAGGCAAAGTGCTGGGTCCACACAGCCCAGGTCTCTCTTAACATCCGCGGCTTTCTCCTCAATACCGCAGGAGCCAAACGCAAGCCACTGTAAATCCAATGGTTGCTCTACATATGCATGCTTGTAGCTACCTGCAGTGCAGAGAGAATCTATGATAGAGGTAAGCAAGCAGTGACACGTGCCTCAGGAACCTCACAAGATGCAGCCTGAGGCTTTTGAATGTACATCTTTTTACAACTCTAAATCCAGAAGTGCATTTTAGTGTTCTTGCAAAACAGGCTGTGTGGCAGTTTAGAAAGCCCACATATAATACCTTCATAAGACCTGTACTTACGGAGATCCTTTCATCCAAGAAATTCAAAGTACTTTACAAGCTCAGAGCCATTCATCCAAACACTCCAGGGAGGTATGCAGGTGGCCAGGGTTATACTCACTGACGAAGAAACTGAGGCAGGCTGACAGCCTTAAGTACCGTTCTTTAAAATGGTCTGTGCTTTTTGAAAATGAATGGCCTTAAACATCTATAAAAACATGCCACCGATACGGTGGGAGAAAGATTTGCACTGTTTTTCTAAAAATTAAACTGAATGGAACAGAATTAAATACCATGTCACAGAAATCTATACCTTGCTGTAGTTCTTTCAACCAAAAGCCCAAAAATTTATGCTTAGGTCTCTGCAAGGAGCTTATTAAATTTGAGATACTATTGCCTTTCAAAATGCAAATTCCAAATCACAAATTTTAAGACAGAAAATTCAATTACACACACACACACACACACACACACACACACACACACACACACACACACACCAAGCAGAATCAGGCTTTTACACCTTTGGCCAAAAAGCACTTAGCAAAGGTGACTAGCATATTCCCCTTGGTCTAGAATGATTTCAAGCCATAGAGATTAGCTTAATTTGCTTTTTAGTGGGAGGTAAATGGCCCCAGGTAAATATGCCTAAAAGTAGTGGAGGAAGAGTCCTTTTATAAATAAGGAAGATTAGCAGTTTAAGAATAAAACAGAAAGTAGCCACTGTAGTTACCTTAATAAAAAAGTCTGTGTTGAAAACATTTCTGAAAATTATGCTCATAACAATAACCAACAACTTAGTGACAGTTTACTGTAACGCTAATCATTGTTCTTGGTGCTTGTACGTAACCCATTTTATAGATGAGGAAACTGAGGCTCAGAAAAATTGATACCTATAATCTCAAAGACCTTACAGTGGAGTTAGAAAAATCATTCATTCATTCATTCATTAAGCTCAACTACAGAGAATCTGAAATATGGAAATTTACATAAAATTTCCCCTAGGGAGTTCACCTTCTAGTGGAGGAGCACACAGGTAAAACAACTTTCAAATAGGCGAGTACAAGACACGAGAGCAATGCAATGCAGGCTGAACAGAGGGGCTGGGGCAGGAAATAAATACTTTGCAGAGAGTATTTCAACAGGCAGATACAAGAAGGAATTGTAGACTGATGTAAATGGCTTATGCAAATGTACCAAGACTTCAGAGAACTTAATCTGGGGGACATAGGTTGTCTGTCTTTGCTAGAGAATGAGGATGCATGCTGGTAAAAGGTAATCCTGGTCTGGACAGGTATGGATAGATGGGAACTGGGTATTGAGTTAATTACTTTTACAACTGTGTATACCTTATCTCTCCCAACAAGATATAAGTCTCCTTGAGGGAAGAAAACCTTTCCTGGATTCTAGCAGAGTGGTTTATGTCTCCTATTGTCTAATTTAAGGGACTGATTGCTGTTATTTCTTCATCACCATCATCAGAGCTAATAACACTTAGACCATGGCTTACAGCCACAACTCTTAGCCTTACGTTAACTTATTTAAGCCTTAAACAAACCCAATGAGGTAAATTCCACTGCTATCACCGTTTTCCAAACGGAACTGAGGCACAGTGATGTGCTAGAACAAACACCTGCTAAAAGGCACTTTATGGAATTTGTGTCTCCAAATCATACTCCAAACGGAAGTGCAGAACTGTTACCAGGGATTTCCTTTCTAGGTAATTGCCAACACTCGTCCCTCCCATCCCAGGCACTGTCTCCCATCGTGAGCAATTGTCACAGACTCCCCAGGAGATGTCCGATAGGCTCCTGAACACTATCTTCTCATTCATCTCACAGAACCTGCCACTCGCCTGCTCAGTCGCACCCAGTGCTATCTGCCAATGAGAACCAGTGTCAAAGGATGCCAAAGTACTAATTTAGCTGCTGAGACACCAACGACGTCACTTCCTAGTAGCCCAAGCCATCTAACTCTTGTGGCTGCCAACCTGATTCCCAATGGAGTTACTGCTGTCACTTCACATACTCAACAAGGCACAAGATTTTGGTGACACCAGTTCTCTCGAGTCTCTGCTTCCACTTTTAACAGTCAAATCTCCCTAGGTTTCCAACATGATTCCGGGAAGAGTTCGACTGGAAGGTAATCCAAATGACTGTCACCATGCTTTCCTTGAAATCCTCCTTTCCACTAACATATTTTTAAGTTCAGTTTACATAAACATTCCTCCATTCGACTGCAAGTTACTTTGGACAAGCGTGAGAGGTACATAAATTTTCATAATTTAGATTAAGAAAATAGTAGGCTGGTAGGCATTTGACTGGAATGAACAAAGTATTAATTTTCTACCTCCACCATAAGTTTGTTGAGACTGTACATGTCTCTTCTCTGTTCACTTCTGTTCCTCATTTCCTTGTCTATAAAATGTGTTAATAGCACTAACTTCATAGGGCTTAGGCACTCAATAACCATTAGTTATCACGAGCATTATTCTCAGATATATACACTTAATATATACTTACTGTTCTGACTGTATAAGGCATCAGCAATGGCTACCTGCCCTTAGTTAAATTGGACAAGAAATATTCCAAGTCTTCCCATAAAACAAGATTCCTCAATGATGAAGAGAGAGTCCTGGAAACCAAAACACCAGACCTCTAGACTTACAGGACAAGTGTGAATTTGAAAATATGAGTGAGCACAGAAGGCTAAAGCCATAATACCAGTTACAACTGAAAGTCATGTTTTCCACATGCAATCAAAATTAACCATCAAAGGGACTTCCCTGGTGGCGCAGTGGTTAACAATCCCCTGCCAATGCAGGGGACATGGGTTCGATCCCTGGTCCAGGAAGATCCCACATGCCGCAGAGCAACTAGGCCTGTGCGCCACAACTACTGAGCCCGCGTGCCACAACTACTGAAGCCCGTGCGCCTAGAGCCTGTGCTTTGCAACAAGAAAAGCCATGGCAATGAGAAGCCTGCTCACCGCAATGAAGAGTAGCCCCCGCTCGCTGCAACTAGAGAAAGCCCGTGCGCAGCAACAAAGACCCAATGCAGCCCAAAATAAATAAATAAATAAATTTTAAAAAAAAAACCATCAAAAAAGAAAAGATACACATATGCCCATGGATATAAGAAAGTATAGCAACTGACCAAAGAGCCACTTCTGCTCATCTGATAAATGGCTGAAACACAATCATGGCAACACACCTTGCATTTTGGTTAACAGGGTGACATAAAGCCAGCTAACATCAGACTGTGTGACCTCACCCCCCTGGGATGGGAGCCAGAGGTTTCACCTGAGATCTGAGTTATGAGATCTGGAAAGTGTCTCAGTTGCTTTCTTTTAGCAGAACAAAACGTAGCAAGGACCCAAGGAGGCAAGAAGGTAGCACCAGAAATTGTCCAGACTCCATTACCCTAAGTTACCTGATGATGAGTAAATATTCCTTGTTCCATGGTTTCAATGGAAGGTAAACTACTACTAAAAATATCCTATGTTCGTCATGCTTTTAATCTCTTCCTTTTCTCTTATATCAGAAAGAATTATTCATGCTTCCTGACCAAAGGGTATACCTTTAATATAACCGCAGACAAACCCTATTCCCTTGTTCTATCTTTACACCCTTTTTCTTTCAGCCCCGTCAGACCACTTCAATCCATTAACCATGGCGGAGCCCAGCACCCTATTATAAACCTCCCTCCCAGTATGCCTTAGCGGAAAAGCTGAAATTGCACTGCTTTAAAGCGTTATCCTAACTCCTACTGGCTGAATGATCTCGGGTAAATGTCTTCATCTCTCTGGGCCTCACCTTCTACATCCATAAAATGAAGTTGATCTTCTGCACCCCCATCACCACCGAAATCCTTGCAGTCTTTAGCCCACAGGTTTTCAAGTGTGCACAGATGCAAAGAATCGTGGCAGCCCAGACCCCACTCTTACCATATGAGTAAAAGAGTTCTGTGAAAACAAGTTCTTAGGAGTAGGGGCCACATGGAGAAAATACTAAGGCGATTTAATAGGGAGTCAGGGAGGAACACTTCATCTTATCCCCCAAGGGGAATTCCAAAGTGTGAGCGCTCACAGCCACAAAGGAGAAGGGCCGGCAGGGAGCCCAGTGGTGCCAACTACACCTGAAACCCTCCCTTCTCCCCCAGTACAGAGTATTTCTGTATCCGGTATAACTGGAAAGGGAGAATTAGGCAGATAGGGTTTTTCTAAGGAATAGGACAGCTTCTTAAGTGATACAAAGCAGGGGACTCCAACCCCCGGGCCATGGACCAGTACCAGTCCGTGGCCTGTTAGGAATCGAGCTGCACAGCAGGAGGTGAGCGGCAGGCAAGCGAGAGAAGCTTCATCTGTATTTACAGCCGCTCCCCATGGCCTGCATTACCACCTGAGCTCCGGCCTCCTGTCAGATCAGCAGCAGCATTAGATTCTCACAGGAGCTGGAACCCTACTGTGAACTGCACATGGGAGGGATCTAGGTTGCGTGCTCCTCATGAGAATCTAATGCCTGGTGATCTGAGGTGGAGCTGAGGCAGTGATGCTGGCGCTGGGGAGCGGCTGCAAATACAGATTGTCATTAGCAGAGAGGTTTGACTGCACAGACACCATAATAAATCAATTGCTTTGTATAATTATTTCATTATATATTACAATGTAATAATAATAGAAATAAAGTGCACAATAAATGCGATGCGCCTGAATCATCCCCAAACCATCCCTCTCACCCCAGTCCGCGGAAAGACTTGTCTTCCACAAAACCAGTCCCTGGTGTCAAAAAGTTTGGGGACGGCTGCTATAAAGCTTAGGCAGTCAGTTACATCTTATTTGCACTGAATTCAACACCTTTTTACTGGTTCTCTTTAGAAAGATAAAGCTGAAGCCAAAATGTTCCACTCTTCTCTCTACTCCTCATTCAGTGAGCATCCCATGTGTCAATACGCACATTTAAAATCTCCAAAAACAGAGAGGCCCTAATTATGACCACATGGCATTGATGAATTTAATCAGTTAAGGTTTCAGGATCTACCCATCAAATATGGACAGCTCACAGTCAATGTAAGAAGTTACTTTGTAAGTTGGACTTTTTTTTTTCTCCTTGAATTTGAGATCTAGAAGCATCTGCCTTGCTTGATTTCCCTGGAAGTTTTCCAGATTTGTACCTCAGTTTCAACTTTGTGGATGGGGCTTTGTTTCTTAAAGACAATAGTGAATGGTTTTGCTATTGGCTATTACATCTGCTTTTAAGAGCAGCTTAGGTATTCTTTGCCAAGAGGCTTCTGTTCTTTCCATCATGTTATTTTTTCTCAATTTTTCTTCTTTCTTCTCCGTCTTAAATCCCCTCTTCTTGGTGGTTTGCCTAAGTGCTCAGGTAATATACATATAAATGCTCTGACAGACAGATGGGTAAGTACCATCTCATGGTGCCCATACTTCTTAGAGAAAAATGTACCCAAAACAGAGTGCAGTAATTCAAGCCCCTAAGGTGTTATAATAGCCCCTGAAGAGGATAGTTTTCAACTAAAACTATAGCACAATGGATCTATAAATTAAGGCTACTAACATTGCTTGACAATACCATAAAGAAAGTATTCTAATATGCCTATTCCTAATACACACACTGCATAAAACTGGTAATTTTACTTTAAAACCAGTAGCAAAATAACATTTGTTAAACTGGTTTTACAGAGTCAATGTTATGTTCTCATTTATTTTTAATATACGATTTTCATGCTGCCAAATATACTACAGGAGTGTGAACCTCCAAATAGATTTTCTTAAGTTGTAGGTCTTATCAACTTTGTAGGCTAGTCTCTGTAGGCACAGGATACCTGAAAGCTTATTAATGAGTAACACTTAAGACATCTTTACTAAAGTGCTAATCACAACTGGATATCTCCCGTTTAATTCTATGTTACTGTTATCCCCATTTTACAGCTTAGAAGATGAAGGCTTTAAGAGAGAGGTTAAACAATTTGTCTGAGGTCACATTTCCAATAAATGATACAACCAGGATTTGAACCTGAGAACTCCGGCTCCAGAGCCCAAGCATTTAGCTACTATACAATATCACCTCAGTAGTGATCCTGGGGTCCATAATTTTACAGGGTAAGAAAAACAGCTCACCTACATGTTATTTGCCCTAGAAAACACTTAAGGCCAGACTAACATGGGTCCAATACAGGAAGTTCTGGCTATTGAAATGCCTCGAAGACCCGAGCTTGTAGATTACTTTGCCTATGACATTCTTCCTGCACAAAATCCCGAAGCAGGGTTATGGCAAAAGGCTCCTCTGAATTACGGGGAGTAGTGAGAGCTCACGGCTGTCTAGCCCTGTCCACCTGCTTTCAGTTAACTGGAGACAGTGCCTCCCAAGCTGTGCACACACCAAGAAATGTCAAGGCCATCATTATTTACATCACATGAACCTGAAGGTCAGTTCAAAAGGGTACCAGCTATTTATGGGAATGTTTTAGTCACCCAAGGCAGATGAGAAAAGGAAGAACTTGGAACTGTTCCCATTTTATCTTAACGATCTCTAACATAAGAAGTCTACTGCCAACCCCTAAGACATTCCAAAGTGAGAGGTAAAGTTAGTATTTTTAACATAAAAAATCATTTGCAGTATTCAATTTTCATGAATCTAATGCCACCTACAATAGCAAACCAGAAGATCCCACCACATTAAATAGTACCTGAAACCTCTGAATGTTAAGCAATTCCAAAGTGACGATATACCTACCTTAGTTTTAGAATGAGTTTGTTCTAAATGCTATATCGGGCATGTTTAAAAAACATGGAAATAAACAGAGTCTGTACCTAGGACCACTGGTGATAAAACAGACCATATGAACATTACCAAATGCCCTGTTCAACTCCTCCTATATTTATTGGCAACTAAAAAAATCGCTGGATAAAGTCCTCTCCAAGGCCAGTTCAAACCTTTTGCCCTAGACACACACAGTTGGGAAAGAAACTCTATCCTTCTACCCCTCATTTCATCACCTCAAAACTGGAATTAAGTGCATATAAATGAAAATGAAATATTCGAAAAAACCATAGCTAAACTCCCACCAAAATGTTGAATTTGTCATTACACTCCTAACACTAGCTAACACCTTGACCTTATAAAAAGAACCTGAGTTCTATAATTAGGCCACTTAGTTTCTTTGATGTCCCAACCACATCAGAATGTCAAGAAACAAAAAGCATGAAGGAAAGACATATAAAATTTAACCAAGTGATTTAACTGGATTAACACACTAACCTTTTTAATGGAAGTCTCCTTGAAAAAGTAAAAGACAAATTCAAGACTCTGATGCTTGCAATAAAGAGCTATGTCCAGAGAGTACCAAAAGTTGTACTCTCCTCGTTGAAATCTGAGTTTTATCTTCCTGTTTTGACAAGAGGTCTCTTGACAAAAGGCCTGCGGTGTTATAAATTATCCCCTTACTCACTCTCCTCAGCTATCCCTACTGCAACAGGAAGAAAGTAAACCTTGGAGTCCTGCACTTACATCCCTTAATCATACACACGCGTGCCCCCCAAAGCAGTAAATCACTGTCTTTCACTGCATCACCATGATTCACGCCTGAAATGCAGCAGAGAAGACCAGTCCTCAAAAATGCCATACCCAAGAAAGCGATCTTAATACATTATAAATAGTTATACTTAGGCACACCAGTGCTGTTTCCTCTCAAATAGACATCACACCAACAAGTGTATCATTCTAATTGAGTCAACAGGCCGTGGTAAAGGCACATTTTTACAGAGCAAAGCTTTCCAAACAGAACATTTCAGGACTTAGTACCCTTTCTAAGCTCTATTAAAACCAAACATCTATATCGTGTTAATCCACCTGGGCATGACTTTAATTAGCAGAATTCGCCCTATGGTTAGGCTGACTTTCCTCTCATAAATTTGGCAGGGCAGAAACATGACCCATCATGTTTTAAGATGCTCCCTAATTATATAAAAGATCTCATTTAATTTTACATAGAAGTGATTAATAATCAAAATACACTTGACCCTTGAAAAATGCAGTTGAAATTTTGTGTATAACTTTACAGTCATCCCTGGGTATCCAAGGTTCCCTATCCATGGATTCGACCAACTGCAGATCATGTAATATTAATACCATAGTAGGTACTTATTGAAAAAAAATCCATTCATAAGTGGACCCATGCAGTTCAAACCCATGTTGTTCCAGAGTCAAATGTTTATCAATCCTGAAGAATATCTGAGGTTACCCCATTTTCTAAGAAAATGTGCCATTTACTACACCTTGAGCAGAAAGAAGAAGAGAGCTTTTTAATAGCTATAGAGCCCACTTTTATTTTGGTTACAAAAAATGCGAATTGTTTCCAGGTTTATGTGAATTGCCTGAGTTTTGGTGTTTTCCTACTCAATATACAACTGCATTGCTTCCGTCTGTCTGTCTTGCTGGGGAGAGGCAGTATCACAAGTTCTGGCTCAATACTTTTAAGCATCTTAAAATCTCTCTAGATGGGGAGGTAATAAGTACACGGCCTCCATCTTGCCAAGCAAAAGCCAACAGAACAAGGCCAAATGATAGGAAAATCTGCAGGACGTATTTTCTAAATTTCTTTGTTGAGTTTGCACCACTGTTATCAGCTGCCCTTCACAACTGCCAGCATGTTTCATCAAATTTGCTATCAGCTCAGTATCAGTGTAGTAACAGTACAATAGTCTCCTAGCTCCTACATTTGAGATTAATGAGTGGATGTGAATGAGCACTTTGTCTGCAAGATTTTTTTTTTTTAAATATATGAGTCTCTGACCTTAGTTTTATTTCATTCAAAAATCTGGAACTAAAACTCACATTGGGTGAAGAAATGCATTATGAACTCTTTCAGCAAGAACCAGATGAGGCTACCAGACTGTTTCTTTAACTGCTTTCCAGCAAAATGGCCTCCTCAAGGATTAGGCTCTGAAATGGCTAAGGACAGGAATTTGTAGGGCAAAGAATGACACATTTTTGATAGTGGTGAATATGTACATAGGATAAAAGTATTTTTAAATAAAAATCATTGTGGTACATTTAAAGAGTAATATAATCGAAAACATTTTTTTTTAAAAGAACGAACTCAATGCTACCACACTTTTAAGGTTGTTTTATTTTTTTATTGATTTTAAAGGGCTTTCTAATAAGATTAGATGCCCTGCACTGTAGGGCCAAAAGCTCTTTGACTACATATAAATGAATTGTGGTCCACTCCACTTTCAACAAAGGACTCTTATCCAGACTCCATTAATGTTACATTAAAACGAAAGTATCTCCTTTGACTTTTTGGTTGTGCTGTGGAAAAACACTAACAATACAGCCTTAGCCTGAATGTATATGTATATACAAAAATACCCTTTCCGGGCTTCCCTGGTGGCGCAGTGGTTGAGAGTCCGCCTGCCGATGCAGGGGACACGGGTTCGTGCCCCGGTCCGGGAAGATCCCACAGCCACGGAGCGGCTGGGCCCGTGAGCCATGGCCGCTGAGCCTGCACGTCCGGAGCCTGTGCTCCACAACGGGAGAGGCCACAGCAGTGAGAGGCCCGCGGACCGCAAGAAAAAAAAAAAAAAAAAAAAAAAAAAAAAAAAAAAATACCCTTTCCCCTTAAGCTTGTATTAACAAAAATCTGGCATCCATATCAAAGTACATGATCACAGTATGTTGCTAAACAAAAGGAATCCAACTTGATGAACATTCCACCACAAAACATGAGTTCCTGTGGTTACTTCAACCTTACTGGTGCCATGTATTACTTTTTGAATGACAGATTTTTTTGAATCACACTTGTGTTATGTTTCACCTCAGCTTTAAAACCGTGCAAATGGAAGAAAACCAACCTTAGTAAACATTCCCCTATCATCAGGTTATTGCTAGACCTAAAGAACAATGCGATATAAACCACAGATGCTGGTACCTGTCAGGAAGCATCCAAAGATTAACCCACAGCAAACTATCCCTGTATTGCATTCCAGGGCCACTTAAATACAAACGTAAGAAAGGCGCCTTTTAGCTAAAAATGTAGATGTCAGGCAGCTGCATGTCAGACTAAAAACGATCTTCAGAAAATCTCACAGGGGCTTATGCGATCCTAAAACAGCAAATACTGACTTTAAAAAACGTGTAAGACCAGTAAACCACATTCAAGGTCAGAAAAAGTCTACTTGGCCACCTGAATAACTCTGCCATATTTGGTATGCAAAATTAAAAGGCAGAGATTTAAAAGCAGTCGTTAAATGCTAGATATCAACATGAAAACTTAAAACTGGGCAGGGCATAAGCCAAATTAAAGACAACTCATTTAATGGCATTTAGTCAGCTCACTTGTTAAATATACACTTGTCACACATACAGCCAAAAAATAGGACTAAAGTTAACCAAGAATGGCTAATGTGATAATCAGACACATATATTGAGCCACTACGTATGTTTGAAACAGTCACAAAATTGTTAGGCCTGCCTCAAGTAGGCCAAGAGATAACTCAATATTGTTAAAATAGTAAAATATATGAAGAGACATGTACAGCAGGGAGTGTACTCAGCAAAACGTCACAAAATTATATCCTTAAATCCGTCTTGCCTTTAAAACGCACTCCCATCAGACACCCATTCACCCACCACACAAAACACAACCAGAAAGCAGCTCAGAGTCCTGCAACCAAAATGACAGCCCAGGAGTCTGTGGGTTTTATAAATGGTGACTTGAGATTTAGGTTTTGTTTCTCTGTATAAATAAAACATCCATGGAAATGTTCTCCTGACACTATGGAATCATAGAAGATCCAAAGACCCAGTGGTTTACCCATTTCTTTCATCAAAAGCAGAGGACCAACTAGGTCAGAAGTCCCTTCTACCTGCCACTGGATTATTTACAGTGAGGTACGAAGGTTTTATTGATTTACCAGAAAATGTTGCCCCTATCAAGTTCAGTACTGAATAATGAAGCATAGATATTCAATTTCAATTAGACATCAACAATCCTCCAAAGCATAAAAGCAGCTTTCAAACATCAACATTTTAAAGGGGAAGTTTGGGTGGAGAAGAGAAAGAAGAAAACTGTACAAATACAAAAAGGATTGGTGCTATGGAAGAGCAGAGGAGGGGCTAATTTTTTCCATTACCCTGGGGGTACCACTTAGGTTCAATTAAGCTCAGACTGCAAAATGAGTGCAAGCCTGTGTTTTGTACTCCAATTACCAATACGAACAGCATTTACTAGCTGAAGGGAACATCTTCTGAACATTAGTATGGCTTACCAATGATTACTTTCTATCAATTTCCAACATAAAAAATTTTAAGCCCACCACTGTTGGTGGTAATGACTCAAGAATTACACAGGGAAGCATAAATATGTCTCTATATGTTTATCTGGTTAGGTAACAAGAAGCTCTTGGAGCTGAAAAGTTCAAAGAGGCAACTTGTTATCCTAGAGCTCTAAATCTATAAATCTTACAGCTGACAATTCCCAACCTGGGGCAGTTAACAGATTACAAGATCAGGAGGGGCATTTCTATTCTTAAGGATGGAACCAGCAGCTGCTGTTCTCATTTGGAAGACTTGGCTCACGCAAACTTGTTTATGCATTTGGTGTGTTCATGTAATTTGCCAATTTGCTAGGCTTGATACCAATATGATGGCTTAACAATTTGCTGATATTGTCCATTTGCTGACCCACACAAACTCAAGGCCTAATGCCACATAAAAAGGACCTGACCAGCTGGGAAGAGACATAAAGTACTTGATGAAAGAGAATGAAGTCTTGTCTTGATTTTTCTCTGGAAAAATTCAAGAAGGAACTATCATTTTCTAACAATTCTAATCACCCTTTTATTTATCCTTTCTTCTTATAAAAGCTAGATTTATTCCTAGCATATTTCAATAAATGGTCTCAACCACAGCTCAAAAAACAAAACAAAAAAATCAGGCACTTAAGGTAAAAACGCTTTAGGTATTTAGCCTCAAATGAACACCAGCTAAATAAACTATTGACCTGAGAACACAAACACACAGCCAATCTCACTCACTCTTGCAAGTCACTGGGCTAATAAAGCTTTTCTTGCTAGTGAGAAGCACAGCTTCAGGGTTTTGTTTTGTTTTCACCATCTCTTACCCCAAGAAAGAGACAAATCATACATGTATTGATTCATGAAAAAGATCTTTAGAATGAGACCAATGTTGGTTTTCTCCAGTACTAATATTTCATTAAAGTCTCTAACACTGAATAACAGAAAACTGCATTTAAAAAAATATTTGCACTACATTGTATGTATTTCATTATGTGCAGAGCCACACATTTGGATCACTAAGCATATACCTACAGTATTTCAGGAGTACCAAGAGGCCCAATTACTCCAAAACTCTCTCTTCCTGGGCTTGTCAGAACACCGAAATCCCTACCATGCCTTAGTGTCTTGGGTATCAGATCTTCTTGATAAAATAGCTATTAACTCCTTAGCATAAATTTGCTTCATATAGTTATCTAGTGACCAAGAGCTAAAGAACATAATCAGTTAAACAGTTAAACCACAGTACAAGTGGGGAATGGAGGAAAAGTTTTATTTCAGGAGAAAAATCTTGTAATTAGGGTGGACTGGGTCCCAGAAAGCAGGAGGAGGACTGAGGAAATAGGAGGAAGAAGTCCAGGAAATGCCCACCAGAACAGACACAACTTTAGTCCATTATGAAGTGAAAATGTCAAGACTTGGTTTCTTGTAGCAGATGGCGTCTCAAGATTTATTTTCTCATCATCAGCACCATCAGTCAGGTAAAACCAACGTGCATTCGTTGGAGGAGAGAGCAGAGCCTTGCTTCCTTGTTTTGCTTGGAATTCTGCCCCCTCTCCCCCCATTACCCTGGGCACCTGCCAACCCTTTGCCAATGACAACTGATACTTTCTTCCTCTGTTTTCTCACTCTTTTCTCTTAATTCTTTCATAAAATTCCAGAAATAAAAATTAAAATCCTCTAAGTAAAAGCAGGCACCACCTTTTTAAAACTCCATCTACCAAAAAACTATTTACATTGAGATAAAGTGTTGCTTTGTTTACTCAGAGAGCACAGACATTGAGCAAGGAAAAAAAGCCTGGTCTATTGATTCTGAGTCTAGGTTTTATCCCCAGGACCAGTTGTTTCTCACTGTTATCACCGTGAAAAAGTCACTTCTATTAAAGTTGCAGAGCAACATTTCAAACCTTACCAAAACATTAATATCGTATAGTATCACATGAACTTATTTGCAAAGCAGAAAAAGAGACAAAGACGTAGAGAACTAATGTATGGATACCAAGGGGGGAAGGGGAGGGTGGGATGAATTGGGAGACTGGGATTGACATATATGCACTACTATGTACAAAATAGATAACTAATGAGAACCTACTGTATATAGCACAGGGAACTCTACTCAGCGCTCTGTGGTGACCTTAAATGGGAAGGAAATCCAAAAAAGAGGGGATTATACGTAGAGCTGATTCACTTTGCTGTACAGCAGAAACTAACACAACATTGTGACGCAACTATACTCCAATAAAAATTAATTTAAAAAAATTAAAAAGCAGGAAAAAAAAGCTGCTTGCATGGGATGCTATCAAATCAGAACTGGAAGATTAGGTTGAGCATACCTTCAAGCAGACCTCTATCACAGTGCATGTCCAAATAGCATGGAACCTTTCGATATGAGAATTACAAAAGCCTGGGCAACAGATCAGCAGACTCCTGCCCGATTTCAAATGAGAAGCCTAAGCAATGACATGCAGTCTATGTTTCTCTGTCCAGGGGTCAAGCAAGCTCTCTTAAGAGGAGTTGCCAATTCTCACGGAGCAGAGAGCCCCGTTTCCTCCAAGAATGCAACCAAGGCTCTGAAGAGGCTGGGCTCTGGCACAGCTGGAGCAGAAATACACAACATCCTTTACCTAGTTCAGCAGACTGCCCTTCTTTACACATTGAATGCTACATCTAAAGGAAGTGGGGACCAGGTAAAACTTCAGAGAAGTTGGGATGTGGCACAAGGGCCGAAGACAACCAGGAACAGGGATCTGCAGGTGTGGCAGGAGACCCTCAGAAACCAGGGTGGAAGCAAGAGAGCAGGGGGTTGTTCCACGTTTAAATGGGGGCTGGTGGGAGGTGCAGGTCACACAGCCAGCACTTAGTCAGGTGGAAGGAACATCCAGCAGAGCCACGAAACAGGCCACAGACAAAGCTTAAACGTTTCTACTTTCTCTTTTCCTTCCTCTTTACCCATAAAGGCCAGTTGCCATCTACTTTGTTCACAGCCTTGCACTAGCTTATTCAACATCTAGCTACTTAGGAGCAACCTAAGATTATTTGTCATAAAACCTTGACAAAGTTGAAGGGTAAACTTTGACATTCCATACTCTTTGGGATCACCGGCTCCCTGCTAGATGAGCTACATTCAGGTCTGGAGCACCTCCTGAAACATCCACTCTCGAACAGGAGCCCCGTTTTGATCAGGTAAAGGGCTCCCTTCTCTGGAGATTTTCAGGATAACCTAAGATTTCTTTTCCTACAAATTTAAAACAGCACCATTTTTTTAAACTTCAGTAAAGACAACGACAAACACGGCATCAATTTTTTGCTCTTCTTATGTCATTTCTTAGGGGGAAATGGAGTAAGACTTACACAGGATAGAGGCTCGAGACCACCTGGAAGTGACCAGGCAACCGTGGAGGTTGGGAAACCCAATCCCAGCAGGGGGAGGAACATAAGCTTTGCAGGACTCACAGCAGGACTACTCACTTGCCCTCTTTGCCTGTCTAGAAGGTTCACCTATCTAGAAGGTACCTCATTATCACTGTTCTTCATAACAAGGATAAATTGTACAGTAAAGGAATATGTTTTAACATCCCCAAACAATGTGATACACACCTGAGGTTCTCAAGCAACTAAAGCTTAAAAAAGGAACTGAAGATGGGCCCTTTCCTTCTCTGCTGGAAAACACAACACTCTTTGGAATTGTACTTAAGTTCTAAAGGAAACATGCCTTTCTGTCTCTGAGCTCTGCTTCCTTCCATCAGTGGTCTTCTGGATGGAGTGACAATCACTCCATCTCCCCTGAATGATCCATTCTTGCACGTGGCCTTGGACTAGCCATGACACATACACAGAGCAGAAATCAAGAGTGACCATCACTTGTTTAAAAGAAATATACCTGGACACCCATGCTCACAGCAGCGTTCTTCATCATCAGATGAATGGATAAATGAAATCTGGCACACCCATACAATGGAATATTATTCTGCCCTCAAAAGGATTTTCCTTTACTTTTGAGAGCTGCATAATGTTCATGCTACAACATGGATGAAACTTGAGGACACCGTATGTTAAGTGAAATAAGCCAGGCACAAAAAGACAAATGCTGTATGACTCCACTCATGTGGGGTAACCGGAGTAGTCAAACCCTTATGAGCAGAAAAATAGAATGGTGGTTGCCAGAACCTGGGGGAAAGTGGAAAATGAGGAGTTACTGTTTACTGGGAAAGGAGTTTCAGTTTTGCAAGTTGAAGAAATTCTGAAGATTGGTTTCACAACAGTGTGAATATACCTAATGCTGTTGAACTGTGCACTTAGAAATAGTTAACATAGTAAACTGTTTTTCCCATGATTGAAAATAAAGAGAAGCATATCTAGCCCATAATCCGAAGGAACTGCTCCCTCCTCTAAATTACTATTGCATTTTCACTGTCTCTCTCTTAAGATATTGATCCAATAGAAGTTTACTTACTATAATGCTCTTAACTCATTTGATTCTCTGAAGTAGCAGCTACTAGTATTAGTCCTTGTTTTACAGACAAGGAAATTGAGGCCCAAAGTGATTAAATGACTTGTCCAAGATCATAACCACAATTGATGGCACTGGTAGCACCTAATTCATATGTCACCTCCCTTACCTCTCACACAAACCCTCCTTCTCTTTCAAAAGAACCTGATAAGCCGCGGCCTCTACTCTCTAACTTCTCTCATCAACCTTCTGCAAGCAGGCTTCCCCCACACCACACCCACTCCACAGATCTCCCAAAGGTCACCCATCACCTCCACACCTCTGCTATTCAGCTTTGGGAGCTTATCTCACTTAGATTCTATGTAGCAAGGGATGTGTCTGACCCACCCTCTTCCTTCTGGAAATTACCTCCTCCCTCAGTGCTCTGGACACCATCTTCTCCTGGCCACCCTCCTCCTCGTCTGACCACTCCTTCCTTATCATGTTCTTAATAGATTTTCTTCCCCAATTTCCATCAAACAATGGTTAATGGATGACAAAATCGATTTACTCTAAACTGATTTAACACATCCACAGCGTTCCTTTGAGGCTCCTGTAATAGGTTCTACAGGCTACAGGATGTAGGTCCTCCGGAGTTGTCACTTGAAGATGAGGGTTCTAATTCCATGTACCTCACACCTCTGGTTGTCTGGCACACTATTTGACACATAATAAACCTTAACACAGACCTGTTCCTCACTTTCAAATCTGCTTTCCCTAACATACGCCACCAGATTTTTACTGAGAAAAGTTCCCAAACTATTCAACTGTCCTTCATTCCAAGGCCAGTTAAGGGTACAACTTGGGCTCCAGACTACAACTAAAGCAGAGGCAGAATATCTCCACTGTCCCTTACTGTGTAGTTCTCAGAGCCCTGCCAGGTCTGTATCGGAGCGACCCCGAGCTATTTTATAGGAATTTCCACAGGATGCTGCCATGCCCCAACTGCTGTGTCTCACCTGCCCTTTCTGCCCTCAGAGCGTCTCCCCACAACATAATAACATTAAATGAGATTAGAACACTCAAGTAATTTTCCTGCATTTTCTAATTCAATTAAATGAGTTAAATACTTGAAACTCTAGTAAGAGAAAATCAGAGGAAGCTCCAAAGGTGTGGACGTCCAAGTCAGCTCAATTTTGGCAAAGAGGAAATAAGGTTAGCAATAGACAAAATGTGCCATAATATTCCACTGACTAGAAGGCTGCACAAAGGCACAGTTTCGTTCTTTGTTGCCCTCGCTCAAAGTCTTTGCTTTACCCACTGGCCTCCATAAATGGTTTACATTTCATCCTTTTTTGAATTAGTACATTCTAAAGTCTACTTCTGATCTGACCTCATAGATGTTCTATTAGTCCTATGCTCAGCATAATGGAATGTTAATAGGCTGTTATGATTTACTCTCCAAAAATCAATTGTATAGATGCTGCCAGGTAAATAAGCTACTTTGGTGGGTATGTCTATCCACACAGTATTAGGTACTGCTTGAAAAGTGACTGCCTCAAGGGATGAAACCCTCCTAGGGAATTCAGAGCTTCCTTAAATTGAGTTATAATTTTTAATTGACATGGAGAAAGATGTCAATTTTTAATTGACATGGAGAAAGATGTCCCACTGAATTCCACATACCTGAAAAACAGTGAGGTAACTGAGCCTTACTAGCCTGTCACATGGACAACACCCGAAATAGAGCAAAATATTAAGATAAAAATTCAACAGCAAATGATGACCACTCAGTTGTAAATTCTGGAAGGCAGCTGTCTGGTGCAAGAGAGGGGTTAATTTTTTTAAGTCTAGAAATAGATACCTAACATATAACCATAACCGACCAGTGCATCACAATAGGACATTCAAAATGAAAATGGTAGTTTTCATAAAGAATTTTTGAATTCTATGTTTCAACAAATGAAAGGTCATTCTTTGATAAAAGAAGTGGGATGGGACATGAAGCTGACCCAAGAAAGTTATCAATTTTTAAGACTGAGCAGATTTTTTAAGAGATCACATTGCTGTGAAAGAATGGGAAAAGAAAAGCCTTTTTCTAGACTTCCGAGTGTTACAGAAAACATTCTCTTTCTACCATAGTTGTCTTGAATTGTGTGTATATTTAGAGTTAAAGTTTTCAATATTTGTTTCTTTATATAATACATGTAAAATTATCACTACCAAGCCTGAAGGCTCTACTCTAGGAGACCAACAGTCTCTGAAGCTCAAATATCTCAAAGGGACCAACTCCTCCCAGAGAAACAGGCGCACTAAGGGGTGAGTGAGATGTGTGGGGAGCAGGCCTTGTAGCTGGCCCTGGAGGAGGAGTATTTTTAATCAGTGTCTCACTTTAAGAATTGCTCCCTGCAGAGGAATAAAATAACAGACCAACTTTTAGCCAGTTTGATTATTTTAAATTCTCTACAGACGATGAACGCTTTTACTGCCTATACAGGGAGCGGAGCATGCCCACTGGCCCCCACTATTAAACACTCTGGAATGTAATGATCACCACCACCTCCGTGAAGCCTTCCAACTCCTCTACTGGAGCACATGTTATGAATTATGATTTTCTGTTTATTTTTCTCCCTGTTGGATGATGAGGTTGTGGACTCTAGATTTACCTCCCCAATATTTCCAAATGCCTTGCAGAGTTCCTCAAACACAACCAGCACCCCGCAGCGTCGGTAATTTAAGGAAAATCCACTGAGTATCTGTTATTGACGAGGCCCTGCCCTAGGCACTGGGTTCCAGCAGTGAACCAAACATAGGAAAATGCCAGCCTTCACTGAGCTTACATTCAAGTGATGTTGGAATGGATAATGGATGAACATTAGAGAAACAACAATATTTCTTCTTGATCGCTTAGAAATTTACCTATTTAAACGAAAGGAAACACGAATATGGCCTGCTTTTATATAATTCTTTGCAATTGTGAAGGCCCAAACCTGACTGCAAATGAAATTTAGAGGCCTGGAACTATCATTAACTTCCTTTTATTAATGATCAAAGGCACGAGACAGGGCCCTCACATTTCCTGCATTCTACTATTAAGCCTACAAACTAACAAATCCCTTGCATGCAGCCACAATTATCTTCAAAAACTGAAAACACACGTTGGGAGGGGGTGTTTAATGAGGATCAATCCACCACCACCAATCAATACTAACAACTAATACACACAGAGCACAATTTTCAAACTCTTTTTGTTTCACAGATAGTCTCTTTTGAACCCTCAAGTAGCACATGAAGGGGAAAGTTCAGAACTTCTTACTGTACTGTCTTTCCTCTACAGATGTATAAGTGGAAGCACAAGGAGTTTGTTATTTGCCTAATTTCACACAGCTGGTAAATTCCAAAGTCAAACTTAAAACCAGGACTGTGAACTCCAGCATCAATAGTTAAGCTCTAAGTAGTACTAGAGCCCCATTGGCAAATCCACCACTTAAGAGTGATAAAGAGTACTCTTTCTGCAGTAGCAGATATTAAACCTTCCAGACAATTTACTCCTAGGTAATCAATATAATTATGTCACTCATTTCTGGATCACTGCAGATGAGCTTTTCATCTTACTGAGTATATATATATATGGTCAAAGATACTGAAGCCCATCTGTAAGCTCCTAGTGGGCCAGGACTATGTCCCCGTTACCTTTTTTTTTTTTTTTTTGCGGTACGCGGGCCTCTCACTGTTGTGGCCTCTCCCGCTGCGGAGCACAGGCTCCGGACGCGCCAGCTCAGCGGCCATGGCTCACAGGCCCAGCCGCTCCGCGGCACGTGGGATCCTCCCGGACAGGGGCACAAACCCGTGTCCCCTGCATTGGCAGGCAGACTCTCAACCACTGCGCCACCAGGGAAGCCCTCCCCATTCCCTCTTGATCCCCAGCCCTCGGCACACCTCCTGATAAGCAGCAAAGCACTAAACAGACAATCAATGGATGGTGATACTACTACACTAGCCAGTGTGAAAACTGGTTTAAGAACTTCGGTTATATTTTTCTGCTTTCTCTTCCCAGTCTCCTATTAATTACATTTGGAGCCACTTAAAGGCAGAGATGCTCTGCCTTCCTGTATAAATCATGTTCAGAACCCCAGATGGTGTCATGCTCATGTGGCATGTGTGTTGCATCAATATTTGCTCATTGATTTGTTGCTCAAATACTACTACTGAGTCGTGTTTGCCTGGCAATTCATGCAATTTTAATAATTAGTGTCTGAGGTGGGAAAGTGCCTTTTATAAAAAATCAGGTGTGAATGTGAAGTATTGAGTTTGATACTGGTCTACTTGAAGTAGGCTGGATGGAAATGCATCTCCCTAGCAAAAAAATAAAAATAATGCATAAAATCTCAGAGTAACACCACCTTTGTTTTTACACACACACACACACACACACACACACACACAGGCGTGTCGAGAAATACAAATACCTTCAACACCTCTGGAAATCTGAAAATTCACTCTGTTTACTTGAAATGCAGAAGCATCAACTATTGTTCCAGGAAATAAAGACTCATTCTCATGTCTATAGTTACTAAATGTTAAAGATTCTTCTGACCCGGGCTTCCCTGGTGGCACAGCGGTTGAGAGTCCGCCTGCCGATACAGGGGACGCGGGTTCGTGCCCCAGTCCGGGAAGATCCCACATGCCGCGGAGCGGCTGGGCCCGTAAGCCATGGCCGCTGAGCCTGCGCATCTGGAGCCTGTGCTCCGCAACGGGAGAGGCCACAACAGTGAGAGGCCCACGTACCGCCAAAAAAAAAAAAAAGATTCTTCTGACCAAAAGTACATGCACTCAATGTGTTATTAGGCTCCCAGAGGTTGAATCAGGTGTTTTTTGTTTTTTGTTTTATTTTTTTTTTTTTTTTGCGGTGCACGGGCCTCTCACTGTTGTGCCCACTCCCGTTGCGGAGCACAGGCTCCGGACGCGCAGGCTCAGCGGCCATGGCTCACGGGCCCAGCCGCTCCGCGGCAT
Organism: Lipotes vexillifer; assembly: GCF_000442215.2. Taxonomy (NCBI): domain Eukaryota; kingdom Metazoa; phylum Chordata; class Mammalia; order Artiodactyla; family Lipotidae; genus Lipotes; species Lipotes vexillifer. The sequence continues at coordinate 1,416,120 of NW_006781879.1, read as the reverse complement.
GGGGGATCTTCCAGGACCGGGGCACGGACCCGTGTCCCCTGCATCGGCAGGCAGACTCTCAACCACTGCGCCACCAGGGAAGCCCTAATCAGGTGTTTTAATAAACTGCATTTCTGATTTACTAAAGATTAACCAGAGAACTGTTTATGGTTCAAGCCTTCTGACTGGAGGAAAAAAGTTAGCAGGAACAGTACAGATGATCCAATTAAATCTCACCCAATAAAACGAAGCCTTTCTGTACTTATCACTAAGACTTTTTAGGAATGAATGTATTAATCCACGTTTTCATGTAATGAACATCATCTTTTATGATAAAGAATTTAAGTACTGCAAGATTATGTTTTTGAATCAATTTTTCATGTGGTGAACTGTGATGATATTATCAAAGAATACTGGGCCAAATGTACACAGATCCTAGGATATGCCTGGGAAAGGACACTTAAAAAAATTAAAATCCTTGAAATGTTTTACTGTCATCTATCTCTTTATCCTAAGAGAGATGCTCAAAAAGAGCATATGTTGATCAAAGAACTGGAATTTTTGAGTTCTGGTTATCTGAGGTTTAATTTTATCTTGAGAAAAATAATTTGATATTATGAGCTCAAGCAGTCAGATCACAGCCAAAGGCAATGATTTGTTAATGCTTAGTTGAAAATGCTTCTGAATTATTAATGATACTAACATCATGTCTGCCTTCAGATAAACACATATTTATTTCAATTAAAGCTTGTCCAAGGTAAGATTATATTGCAATGACAAACTACTATACTCTTCATAGGTATAATAGGTTAACATTATTTTACACAATAAATATAGTCCTAAAACCTAAGGTATATGGCAAGTCTCTTGTATACCTCATTACATGAGAAATGTTCTAGGTAAATTCACCTATCTAAAAAAGTCCTGTAGTAATCAAACTACAGTATCAACTACCACCAAATTATATTTCAATTGCACTTCTAAATCTTTGAATGTTCACTTTTCCAGAAAAAGAGCACAACTTTAAGGATATCTTCTCCAAGAACAACTTTCAAAACACTTGAAGATATGCAAGTGAAAACACACCAGTGATAAGCAGTGCCTACCCTCACAGAGCTTACACTCCCATGAGACAGGCAAAACCCAACTCAGTGTGTATCATGTTATAGGGGTGTACTGACAACGTACTGACAGCAAAATGAGCAAAGAAATTAGCAGCAGTGAATGAGGCCACAGCGGTGGTACGAGTAAGTACTCAGACCACACAGCATCCCACAGGCCACATGCAGTGGATGCTCTTACCTACCACCCAGATGCTCCTGCAGGACCAAGACCCTTCTTCCTCCAGATGCTATAGATGTTGCGTGCCGATGACTCACAGCGAGTCCTCCTCCAGGCGCCGCATGACAGAGGAAACTCCCTCCTTGGGTAGATCCAGTGACCAGTCAATGAAGGGTAACAGGGATATGCCTGAAGGGTCATCCCAGATTCAGCATCCCTGTAAGGTCCGCTCAGCCTCCTCCTGCAACTGCATCACAGCTCTACCTCTCCCTCCACCCGGTCCTGCTTCCCTCACCTCGCATAGGGTGTCCCCTAGAGCCCTCCTCAGTAAGCCTCCTGCAAGCAAATCTCAGGCTCTGAGGCCGTATCCTGGACAAGCCGTCCAAGAGCTGTTTTTTGTTTCTTTTTGTTAACTTTCAGTGAAATAAGAAGTCTTTGAAGGTTGAAGCAGAGGGCAACAAAATCTTATTTCTGTTATAGAAGGGCCACCGTAGCTGTTTTTGTTGAGAGCAGACTACCAAGGGAGTAAGCAGGCTATACTGTAAGAGTGGTAGCAGTAGAGGCTGTAAGGAATCAAACTGAGTACATCACAAAGATAGACCAGACAGGCTTTATAGGGGGTTAGATGTGGAACATCCTCAAAATCATGAGAATAGGGCAGTTCCAATTCTCCGAAACTCCTGTGTCTAGACATAGAGGCCCAATACATACAGTAATTCTTACAGTCGCAAGTTTTCAAATATCACTACTACCAGGTTTGAATATTCACATGAAGTAAAGCATAATCTTACATGCAGTTTAAGAGTTGAAGAAATATTTAAGAAGTACGTTAACGATACAAATTCACAACTGGTATCTCACCTAACTGTTCTTCCCCTTTTGCTCCCAATTCCAGCAGGTGATATCTACTCAACCATCTCAGCTGGAGACGAGGGCCCATGCCTCACCTGCTATCACTCCCGACACACACCACACCGCAACCACCACATAACAAAGTCCCATCTATTTCATCTCACATCCATCTCCTCCTGGCTATCCTCAATGGCCTGCTTCAATTCATTCCTTTGTCCCCTTTTGCATTAACCACCCAACTGGATTCCCGTTTCCCAATTCCACCCAGTCTCTGTACCATTGGAAGAGTAATCTACTATCATACACACATCATCAACTATAGATATGACCCCTGGTTCAAAACCTGACCTTGGCTGTGCTCTTGAGTCCCACCTCCCCCCCACACTCTACCCTCCTCACATGGCCTCCAGTCTTAGAACTGGCCAGTACTGAAGCATTGCAGTTATCTGCCTATCCCATGATGTCTAAAACTCAGATTACTCCTATTAGAAAACAAGTCATTCTTCCTAGATTAACTCCACCTCATTCTTTACAATCCAGTTAAGAGCATTTTCCAAAAGAGCCCCCTGATTCTGGCCCCCAAGAATGGACTAAACTCCCATGGACCGTTCCAAACTGTACTAAAAGCATCTATTTATGTTTGCACCCACCATCACTAGACCCTAAGCTCCTTGAGGACAGAAATCATTTCTTACTCATCTTTGAGCTCCGGATGGTAGCACGGTACCTAGCACATGATAGGCAGGAAAAAAGGCTAAACTTAACTTTGATCATTACCTATTACTTATATATAGGAGGCTCTGGATGAGTTGTGTTTTTTTTTAGAGATACTGACTGGGGCAAAAATAGAACAGATGTATGAACAGAATGGAGTTCTGAAACAAAAATTTCAACAAATGCCAGAAGTATTTCCAACCACAAATATTTAAGATACCCTAGTCTCAATGTACTCTGTGTCCCCTTCTAAAGGATCATATCAATATAGTAACAGAGAGACAGATGCATTATTAACTTGTGCTTATGAATATCTTCTCCCAGAAAGCAACACAAGCAAAACCCCAGCTATGGATGACAATCAGTCTCTTGGATATTTCTTATGGGACTATATAGAAATAGTGGAAGTATTTATAAAGTACAGAATTTTTTTCGGGATTCATTTCCCTCAAGTTTGAGTACACTTCCTTCCTATGTCATTCCCAGAATTGGAATACCGAAAACAGAATTGGTGGCAAATGTGGATGTAAAAGGCATTTCTATTCAAAATAACATTATTAATCCGAAGGAAGTGCCAGTGTTAATGAGCCCTCACCATTAGTTGTAAGCCTTGCTTTGAAATTTCTATTGATTTTAGACAGTTACATATTATTTATGCCAAAAGCACCGAGGGAAAAAGCAAGGGGGACGGAGGGAGAGAGAAATAGAAAAAGACAAGGCTTTGGTCAAGTCCACGTGTGCCAGTCTAGCCATGCAGGCATGTGGTTTCTGCTGGGCTCTTCTAGAAGGGCACGTCCTCACAAACCGTCTATGAGGGCAGGAGCTGTGTCAAAGAGTAGGCCCAGGACGGCTCTCGTGGAGAGAGCACAGCACAGAGCACAGACACAGCAAAGACTCCACAGGAAAAAACCACCAAGCACAGAAGTGGCCCAAGTTCTGGGAGACCTGGTAGTTAGAGGAAAGGCTTTTTTAAACTCAGTGGAAAAGGCGCACACACAGCAGGCACCAGTGTAATTACAGAAGCCACTAGGTCCGTCTGCCAAGTGGGGCTGATGTGGCCTCTTGACCAGGTTTGATTCTTGGTTTCTGCTGCCCTCCTGTCCCTCCCATTCCTCCAGCTCCCGCAACTTGATAAACTAGCAGATGCTTCTGCTTCCTGTCCTACAGACTCCCGGCTCTCTGTCCTCTGGTGTGTTTTGGCATCTACTTCAAATGGGAGAATGTCTGTGAAATGGACCAAAGCTTCCAAAATCCCAATTTGGGATTATTTTCAAGAATTTATTTCTACATATCCAAAGACTACTATGAATTTTCCTATCAACTAGACATCAAGCACGATCCTGACACAGTCACTAAGCAATTTTTGTTATTCGTCTTCTCTAGGGAAATACACACATTATTGTTCAAATCCCAGAGTAGGAGGGGATGGTAGTTTGCTTCGCATTCTGTCCTGAATTGTATTCACTCCCATCTCTCTTAGGTCTCTACCCAATCTCATGCACTCCTGTGGCTTCATTATGGGCTATGTGTCAACAACTCCCAAATTTCTCCCTCTACGCCAGACTGCTCGGCTTAAATCCTGACCCAGATACCCGAGGACCTAATGGATATTTCAAGTACAAACTGCTTAGGATTGCACTCATCTTCCCCTTGCCAGTGCACTGTATCACCCACCAGCTTCCCCCCTCACACTTGGGAGTCATCCTTGACTTCTCTTTCTTCCACCTCACATCTAGTCAATAAAGGTATCCTGGCCTGAGCTACGCTCTATTAACCAAGAAGAGCTAGACTTCTGTCAGATTTAAGTATGCTGAGTATCTCTCTTCCAGACTCCAGCAAGCCATGCTGTACTGCAGTGTGCGCCCACCATGTGAGGTTAGCCAGTGCCCTTTTCATTCTTTCTGAGCTCCCTCTAGGCCATGCCCCTATGTCCCCATTTCAAAGGCACTAGCAGGCACCGCACAGGATCCGTTTCCTTACATCTTTGGGAAGAAAAAAATAATCCCCTTTATGAAGCCTCTGTAAACTTTTCTAAAGAGCTTAAAAAGGCAGTTCACATTTCCCAACAGTAGCATCTCCAAGGAAAATTCTTCAAGAATGAAACAACAACGTAGTTCATAAAACAAACCCAAAAGGAATCCAACCAGTCAGTTAAACAGTAATAAGTTGCAAAGCCAGAACTAACTGGGATGGAGACTTCAAGTTGTGACAGGAAGAATACAAAATCAAAACACAAATGGTCAAAGTCCACTGAGTGACCGAGTGACCCTCTGCCATTGTAGACACCTGCACATCTTCTGTTCAACATTAGTGTTTTTTTAGCCTGTCCGCAACCTGCTGAAATTCAGCTCAGATGCTGGTTATCTTGGGAGGCTACATTTTTAACACTGGACTATCAATGCAACGTCAAGCAGAAACTTGAAAGTACAATGTC
>NW_006781879.1:1408810-1410844 GCF_000442215.2 Lipotes vexillifer | reverse complement strand
CGGAAGAGCAGACTTGACAGATTCATCCCAGTTCAACTTTGTGGTGAGACTGTTTGAGTCGATGGCTACATGTTAATGAGGGTCTTTTCCTTGCTATCTTTGGGCAGAATCACCATTTCTAAGACTGTCCCCACACAAGGAATGTTAATTATCAAGTGTCAGGGTACCACCTGACAACCCAGACACTGGGGGCAGCTGCAAGGACAGAGGTCACGCACGCTGCTTTCGGTAGTAAAACTCTCCTTACCCCTAAGTTCATTACTCCAACTCTAAAGACTCCTCCTCCACCCATTCCAGCCTACTAGCATTTTCCTTAGGCTGACTGACTCTAGGAAAACAAGTATTGCATTATGCTTGACTCCTTGGAATGAGATCAGTTCTAGTTTCGAATTCTGTTTGAGAACAACCCCAAGGCCACAGACGCTGTTAGAAATCCCAGCTGCTCAGCGGCGCAGGATGGCCCAAGCTACGACAAGGAAGCATCACTTAAGTCACGATCAGCAAATGCATCCTAAAGCCAGACTGGCATCCTCACAGGTCTATTCCGACGCGCTGGGCACAGACACGTCTGGGCTCCTCCTCCCAGGGCCGCTTGGCCAAGGTGAGGCTGCAGTGCAACAGCCAGCAGTGATTTTCTCCAGCTGGCACCATCTGTGCATACCCTGCCAGACGTGCTGACAGAGCAGACTGCGTAGACCATTACTAATCTACCAGGGTCAGCGGGGTCAGGCCTGCAACGTGATGCCTATAGATTTCAAAGGCCAGCCTTCCCTCCATGCCAGCTAATCAATCTATGTTGAAAAGCAAGCACATTTTTATTCCACTTTCTTTTAAATTTCAAAGAAAAATCTCATTTTTAAAGCTCTCAGTGTAGGGATTGCTTGCATATAAGCAGTGTCCTGATACCAGTTAAATTGTACAAGATCTTTGGGGCCTGAGGATCGCCCGTTGATCCTTTGCCAAAATTCGGTAAAGAGACCAGGAGGACAACTCTCCTCAGATGACGAAAAGCCTTAAAGCAGCGACACAGAAGGACAACATGGATCAAGATTCAGACTCTCCTGCAAAGCCCCCGAGTGTGTCTACAAAAGCATAGTAAATACCAGATGCTGAGCTCCCAGGATCACACCGTGTGAGCCCGGGCAGTATAAAGTTGGGCTGGAAAATTAAAAAGTAGCCTCAGTCACCATCTACTTCAGAATTCTGCCACGTGTGATGCCCCCTATTATCAGCTGCCTTCCAAGTGTTTGCTAAATGTGTACTATGTGCCAAGAGCTTTATGTTCCCTTGCATTTCTATTGTTTCTTTCACTAAGGAACGGGGATCACTGTTAGTTTAGTGGGATCACTGTGAGTTTAGTACTCAGCCTCATACTGGCCAGAAGCGTCCCAGAGCCCAATGAAAGCAGGAGGACAGCAATCCTGTCTTCCAAGTGCCACTGGGTAGCACAGACTTGCTGCAGTAACAAAATAAAGCATCTTGTAGACAATCTTATTAATTAATACAAATTTTTGTGTGTCAAGACCAACTACTGTAACCATTTCTTCATAGTAGACGGTATGTTATTCTAGACCTTCCAGTCAAGCGATGACTCAATCTGATAAGACTCAAAAAACACCAACAGCCACAAAACTAAGACATCACCATGAGCTCCAAAGAAACTAGATCTTTTGTTTACAATAATTAAAGGTTTAAAGAAATTTCAAGATAAGTGACTTCATCCTCTTACTTGTGCTTAGATAGGAGTTTTTCCACTTACCAGAGTTTTAAGTTGGGCTAAAGAAGTAGGAGTAATGAGGAGTTGTGGGCTAAAATATAGTGAATAATTCCTCTAACCCAGATCACTTTCTCTGTAAAGCAAGCTGGGCGGGTCACAGATCTGACACGGCTGCTTCGGCATAATTTGAGGAGCAGTTTTGCCTGAGTTCCCATGAAGTCATTTCTTCCAGTTTCTCCAAGCTTCAAGCAACTATAGAAAACTCCAGGCTACGCTGGCTCCCAACACACCTACTCTTCCCGGCTCCCCCCCCCCCC
>NW_006781879.1:1406480-1408800 GCF_000442215.2 Lipotes vexillifer | reverse complement strand
GCCCCCCCCCCCCCCCCGCTTACAAAGGTGGCTCTGTATTGTCTAAAAATAAGTCACAGAGTCACTTAGATCCCCTTCAACTATCCCATACAAACAACACTGCTGTCTTAACAGACCTCTTCTCAGCCTTTAGACTTACCTGGATGTTATAAAACAAACCGAACACACAAAACAAATGGGAACATTTAAAAAGAGATCACGTTTCAGATTTATTCTATTTTACTACCCCATCCTGGGACCTTAGGTATCTGGAGGAAGATTTCATTCTATTTATAAAATGAACATCTTCACATTCCTGGATGGTTTGTTTCGGTCTTTCAGAAATAGTGAGATTTTACTAGGCCTTAACTTCACACATTGGGCTTTTAACATGGAGCTTTATGACATCTTTCCCCCACCTCCAAGCCCTGCTGTTTCAGTGGCTTCAGTTGTTCTAAACACCAGCACCTTCTTTTTTAAACAAAGCCTGCCTGACATTCAACTTCATTTCTGTCCGACTCTGCTGGAGCAAAAGATAAGAATCTAGACAAAGGCTTTCATAGTGTTTTACCTATAACTTGTCTAAACCAACAACTGACAAACACAGGTTCTGCCCAATGTACTCAAGGCATCAACACAGCTGCACAGACCTGTACCCCTAACATCAGTTCCAGTATAAAAGCAGCCAGTGGAATGATCAGAAGGCAGGATGCCTAGATGATAAATCTTTGAGGAACCTAAAGATAAAGTCAAGTAAGGAGGTGGCAAAAACACGGCCATAGATTTCTCAGTAAACTAAAAACAGAACTACCGCATGACCCAGCAATTCCACTCTTGGGTATATATCCAAAAGAAACAAAAACACTAATTCAGAAAGATACATGTACCCCAATGTTTATAGCAGCATTATTTACAATTGCCAAGGTATGGAAGTAACCTAAGTGTCCATCAACAGATGAATGGATAAAGATGTGGTATAGGGCTTCCCTGGTGGCACAGTGGTTGAGAGTCCACCTGCCCGTGCAGGGGACATGGGTTCGTGCTCCGGTCCGGGAAGATCCCACATGCGGCAGAGCGGCTGGGCCCGTGAGCCATGGCCGCTGAGCCTGCGCGTCCGGAGCCTGTGCTCCGCAACGGGAGAGACGACAACAGTGAGAGGCCCGCGTACCACAAAAAAAAAAAAAAAAAAGATGTGGTATACACACACACGCACACACAAAATGGAATACTACCTATTCCTCGTGAAGGAATAAAATTCTGCTATTTGAAAAAACATGAATGGACTTGGAGGGTATTATGTTAAGTGAAGTACATCAGACAGAGAAAGTCAAATACTGTATGATATTACTTACATGTGGAATCTCAAAAAGTACAACAAACTAGTGACTATAACAAAAAAAGAGACTCACAGATATAGAGAACTAACTAGTGGTTAGCAGCAGGGAGAGAAAATGGGGGGGTGGGGGTGGGGGAGAAGCAATATAGGAGGTAGGGGATTAAGAGGTACAAACTATTTTGTATAAAATAAGCTACAAGGATATATTGTACAAGATAGGGAATACAGTCTATATTTTATAATAACTATAAATGGAGTATAACCTTTAAAAATTGTGAATCACTATTTTATACACCTGTAACTTATGTAATATTGTATATCAACTACACATCAATAAAAATTATGACCATACAACTCATAGAACAAGACCTACATAACCAAGTTCTAAGTGAAGATGGTAACAGAGCCATGTTTCTTAACAGCCCAATCATATCCAAAAAGGCAGAATAGTTATTGCCAGACTCTGTCCCACTCTAAATAACTTATGATCCTAAAAAGTCACCAAAAACATCCTGAATTTTGTCTCCTTGCTTTCTAAGGATTTAATCATTCTTTAGCCTGAAAGGAAGAGTTTGTGGGGTTTTTTTTAACTCTCTCAACTCTAGGCTTAATATTCACATTTAGTAATCAACTTGAACACTCTTCAAATGCAGAATTAAAAACTACATGATTACACTTATAAGGGGGAAGAAAAACCCTCATTTCTGAAGATATAACAGAAAGACCAACAGAGACAAGGTCCATTGCATTCTCTGCCTTCCCTGACCAATTAGATTTTATCTAGTTTATAAAGATTTCAAAGGCAGATTCCTGCAGGGTCCTCAAAAACCCAATCCAATAAGAAGCCAAACAACAGGAAGTCCCCACTCTACTCCAAGCACTGAGTAGGGTCCTGGGACACTAACAAGATACCATCTCTGCCCTCTCTCATCATGCCAGAACAAAAGGAAAGAAACACTTGGAAGTCCTTACCACTATAGTTTTTTTTTTTTTTTTTTTTTTTTT
>NW_006781879.1:1391299-1406221 GCF_000442215.2 Lipotes vexillifer | reverse complement strand
CCCGCGTCTCCTGCATCGGCAGGCGGACTCTCAAGCACTGCGCCACCAGGGAAGCCCCCACTATAGTTTTTAAGAAAGAGTTGCTTACATGAGATACTGACAAAACAGCCATCTTTCATTCTAGATTCAGAGAAGGGGGTAAAATGATGTCCAGAGTTAGAGTACTGAGAAATGCTTTGGTTTCTGTTACCATGTTGATGTAATACTAAAAACCAGTTAAGAGTGATTAAAGGAACCTAAATGAAACACTGTGGTCACTCTTCCTTCATGTGCCGTTAGCATTTGCCCAAAGGCTGCCTCTGTGACATATCAAAATGGGCTGCCCCAGGCTCTGCTCTGCTTGTAGGAACCAGATTTAAATAACAACCCATGCCTCATCTTGAGAATTTTTTTTTTTTAACATTTAACATATTTCTTCTCTATATAACAAGCCTTTCTACAATGGTTTTACATCTAATCTCCAATTCTTACTCAAGGAAGCCAGTTAACAACCCCTAATGGAAGTAACTTAGGACAACTAATTACCCCCAAAGAAACTCTTACTGTCATGCTGGAAATGGATCACAGGAGGGAAAGCCAAGACAACCACAAAAAGATATGGAAAAGAAAAAGGGAAACGACTTCTTTCTGTACTGGGGAGTTACATACCTGTATAAGTAAGAGATTCACTCTAGAAGCTCTGATTTCTAACCCACAATCCACAAACCACCAAAACACCATTTGGCCAAATGCAGAATGATTCCAATGGGGCTGATTCACGTGGTTGGCACTGCATTTAATGGCAGTGTCACCAGACGTTGTTGTAATACAACATATTTAAGGTGCCGAGGCATAGTCCCTGCCTACAAATATTTTTTAACACTTTTTCCAGGCGTCCCATCTATTTTCCCAACCACATGCACAGTTCAATGAACAGGGCAATAAATGACTTTTTAAAGAAGGCTCAGGATTATATGCTATTTTTAGACCTTTACTGATTATTCCACAACTTGCCGTCTCTTCCCTTCTACTGTGGAGTCAATAGTATACCTTCTGCTTCATATGATTCCTTTGAAATTCACAGAATTGCAGAATCCTAGCGTTTCAGAAGTGAGAGCGCCTGGGAACCAACTAGTACATATTCCCTGTCACAAATGACACTAAAGCTGAAGCAGTTAAGCAACTTAAAAGTCACACAGTTGGAAACCAGTCAATCGGGTTATATTGGACAAATGGAAATACAGAGAAACTAAGCACCTATTCGTGCAAAAATTTGCCTCTTCGGTTATTTTGTATTTCAATAAATTGTAAATAATCCAAGGTTTATTTTTAAAGATATCTGAATTAATACATTTTAAAATTAAAAAATCTATTGCAAATATTTTATGGTTTGGTTAACTCTAGTGTTTTTATAACCACCTCTCAAAGCTAAGCACATGTTGAAACTAACTGGACCACCCAAGTCAAAATTCTAGTTATGCTATTTAATGTTTATTTGGTTTGTTTCTAAATGTGTGTTTAAGTGGCAGAGTCATAAAGGGAAGAATTAATGATAATCGATACCAGATCTGCAGCCATGGAGCACTTCTTAAGTTTAGAGAATTTAGTGAAGCCAGCCAAGGGGGAAAAAAAAAAATTCCAAAATGAGAAAACTCTGTGTAGTTTCAAAGCAAGTCCCAGCTATACACTGTATTCTGAAAGCAGAATTATCCAAAGACCAAAACATGATTCTCTGAAAGATATTCAACAAAAGGATAATGTGAAGATCTCAGAAGCTTGTGGAAGCAGCAACTGAGATTTAATGCCAGCAAAGAACACGCTCTTTGCCATCCTGTTATCTTCAAAACTATCACAACTCTAGATTCTAAACTGAAGTGCAAACTTAAAAACCCAGAAACAAGATACATTTACTTACATGCACATGGTTCATATTCCTGAGGAATGTGGTCATTTATTTGGTACTCAGAATACAGCTTTCTCATAGACAGAAATATCAAATAGTCATTAGATTTCCAGACAGGCCTACAGAAACTTGTTTTTCATTCCATGTATACCTGAGGTGATAACTGCTAGTAACTGATAGAACCCAGGCAGGAAAGCAGGCCTAAGGGCCGGAGGCAGCGGCGGGAGGAAGGGGCTTTTGTAGGGACAGAGAGGAAGCCTGCTTCTATTAACCCTTTTCCTAGCGCTTAGCATCCCGCCACGTTAACGGGCAATCACCACCCCAGCCCCCCCTTGGCCTGCGCTCTCTTCCTCCTGTTGGACAGCTCTCTGCCTGCCCATCCTCTTTAATACCTGCTCTCCAGGGGAAGGAGGAGGAACCAGAGGCAAAAGTGTGGTCATTCCCACCTGCCCATGCCTCTAATAGGCAGTAAAGTGAAAGGAGCAAGCAGTACCTGGGACCCAGGGAGCACAGGAGGAGCCCCAGAGGCTGGACAGGGAAAGTCACACAGCGCCAAAACCTGAAGCCGAAATGCCTTGGGCAGCCAAACTGGGTGGGCTGTTCTTGGGGAAAGGGCTTTGAGAAATCAGGCATACATAGGAAAACAACCATGAAAGCAAACTGTGGTTGGCCCCTTGCAAAAGTTAGGAAATGGAACATTTCTAAGAATGAGTGTCAAGGCACAAACTTAGCATGGGCTGTGATTGAGGCTAGCGTAACTCCACGGATGGGGCCAGTGCACTTCATGCAAAAACAAGTAATTTTCCATAGCTGCTATTTGGATCCTTAAGTCCAGTGAATTATCTTGACATATTTTGCATTGCGTATTAGAGTAAGAACACATGCAGGGCGATCCCTCACCACAAGTGAAGAACTCCAAATCCAGCAGAGCCCGGGACCTATTTGATGGTAGTCCTGGCCTGCAATGGTCAAAGTCCCCTAAGAAATCACCTTATATAATTGCAAGATTTAAATTCAATTCCTTATCAATAAAACCCATTGCACAAAATCTGCCAACCAACAAGGTAAGAGATATCATGAGTTTGGCAAGGCAAAACCAGTCTGAAGAGAAGTTCTAGCCTGGAAACACCAAAAGGGAGTCCTCATCACCAGAGGCTGGGGCAATTCTCCTCATCCTGTCTCAGAGGATGTCAAACAAGTATTCTTAAAACAGAATTAAGTCCAACTTAAAACTTCGCCCTAGATTTTCAAAAATATATTGAGTCAAAACTAATACCTCTCCATGGGCTCAAATTCGGCTCAGCTTGGGGCTACATGCCTTTACATGTGCACCGCTGGGTTCCACCCATTCAGTCCCTGCCTCCAAAAGGAAAAGCCTTCAGACAAGCAGAGGCAGAGGAGAGCACACCAAGGCTGCAGCATCAAGAACCATCCCGGTGATGCTGCAGTCCCTCTAGGCGCCCAATTCTCAGACCACAGGAGTCACAATTTACCTCGTGTTGCAGAAACGGGCTCCGGATCAGACCAATATGATGAGTTAATTCAGCTGCAGCACTAAAATCCACATATGCACAAGCATTATGTAGTCCTGCGGCTCCAGCAAATCTCAAGATAATGAGAGAAACAGTGCAGCATACAGAGAAAGGCACTGGGCTGAATCCGAAGACCTAGATTTTTGTACTGACTCTGCCGGCTAATCTCAGGGGAAGGGGCAAATTGCTCCCTCTCTGGGACTCAATTTCCTCATCTGTAAAATAAAGAGCAGATGTGCTCTTCTAGCTCAGAATTCTAAGGGACGTGGAAACCGACATGGAAACATACGTCCCCCTGGCACAAGAAGCCTCCAGGACTTTTTAGCCAGCACATTCACGAGCTTCTAAGAAGATTTAGTACAGTGGTATTTATTACCAATGCACCTGCTGAAGCACTCTTCCGAACCCAACAAAATATCTCTTAAAAAATCTCACTAAAACACATGGAGGATGAGAGCCACTAGCTCTCTCCTCCTCTATGTCAAAATCAAGACCTCCTCAAAGGGTCATACTACAAGCACGACCCCATGGCATTCTTCCGATCCCAACAAAATATCTCTTAAAAAATCTCACTAAAACACATGGAGGATGAGAGCCACTAGCTCTCTCCTCCTCTATGTCAAAATCAAGACCTCCTCAAAGGGTCATACTACAAGCACGACCCCATGGCATTGCTACTGATGCACGGCAGTCGCAGGGAGTTTCAAGTTCTCCTCAGCTGAGCTAACCCTCTGGCAGAGGACTTCCAGCGAGATAACTTCATTCTGCCCGGCAGGCCACTTAACTGAAAGACAGCAACACTATTCGTCTGTGGTGTAGGAACCTGTGTACATGTTACTTGTCTTTCCTGACTAGGATCCCAGTAGCTTTGGGGCAAGGAAGAACTCCATCCTTGATAAGGGATGACACTTAACAAGCTGACTCAATGCCTGGGAAGCAATAAAAACAGTCTGCACAGAGCCTGGGGTAGGGCCACTGAGGTGATCCTGTTTTTCCATGGAATCCTTTCATCTCCTGGGTGGGTGAAGACTGTCCTGGAACGCCATCCCTAGAAGAACTCCCCTGTCCTCTTTCCTCTTGCTCATGCCCTCTTTCATATGTCTCATTCTGTGAATGTCTAGAGGCAAACTTCCCACTCAGGAAAGCAGAGGTGGGGCAGCTCTTTCCTTCCTTTCTACCCTCACATCTGATATGTTCGCTTCTATGTATAACTCATTCTCATTTACCCACTAGACACAAGAGCCGTACTAATATGAATCAGAGAAAGAAAAAGAGCCACTGCAGATTTTCTTCCAAGCCCTAAATCTGTACAATCTGACTGGAATTAAACAATTCCTTTCAGACCCAAAGGAAATGGGCAGCTGGCCAAATGATAGCACAGCCCTAGCAATCAGGGCACAAAGAGATACACACTCCACAAGAGGGTACTCAGGCTTTGTCAAAACTCAGGAAATGCACTCAATGGAAAATTGAACTCGATCTGGAGAAGCACTTGGCCCTGCTGAAGAACTATTACAGCACGAGTCTGCACAAGACCATCACCTCCTCACACCCTGTTTTCTAAACCAGAAGCAAATTCTCCCTTCATGTTCACCAACCTATTATCCTCCCTCGGCTTCAAAAGCTAACTGTCCAAAAGCTACATTTTCTCCATGAAGCCAATTCCTAATAGCATTCCCTAGGACTGCTCTGCTTCCAAAGCTTAAAAGGAGCTAAGAAATCTCAAGCCCCTGAGATTTTACAACTTTGTGTGGTGCGCCTGAATTGCCTGCTCTCTAACTCAAACCATAATCCCTCTGAAATCTTGAGAGCAATGGGAAATTTTAAAAAAAGGATTTTATATAAATGATAAAATCTATGGTGCTGACCCATGAAATCCTGGATCCACTTCTCAGTTCACTCCCTGACTCTCTGGGAAACATTAGGAAGGACATGCTGTACCTGTTTCTCCCTTTATGAGGGTGTGTTGACATACTGTCATATAATGCTTAGTCGTCTTAAGCAAATAAGGAGCACGGAGGGTCCTTCAATGCAACAGTTATGTATCCATACATTTCTCTATTTTATCTAGTATGTATCTTTTATACGTCTCAGGGATCTGCCCTACACACTACTGACAACAGAACCCCAATTTTTAAAATGAAGACATTTCCAATCACATACAAAGAGGCCATGGAATGATCACAAGTAATTCACTTAAGTAAACATCTCATGCCGAGTCATCTTTTTATCTTCATACACACTTCACACCATACACAGCATAAAGAAGGGCTATAAGCTTAACAATAAAACTCCTCAAGGCTAATCACTTCATACCAACACTCCTAGGATGAATTTGGATATTAGAACGAGTATTTGATATCATAACAGCATCAAGAAGGAGAATTTGTGAAACTGGGTTTATTGAGCGTTACCATCTCAGTGGGCAATTAACAGGAAATGGTTTTACTCACATCAGAGCTACCAATCGCTATTTTTCAGCTTCTTTCCCAATGTTAATAGCCTCTTGGGCAGATCTCACCATTTGGGGTAACTTTTGGTTATTAAAACTCAAGGTCAATTTAAATTTTTATTCTGAAGTTCGGTTGTGGTTTTACACCAGTCCCCACTCTGACCCCAGGCAAAGCTGTGACCTGGACTGTGAACAGGGAGGGCTGGGATTTGCCTTCACTCATTCCCTCCTCCCTCCTCTGGGCTGTTCCTCCCCATCCTGCGATCAACCAGTAAGGAGGGAAAGGCAAATGTCTCCCGACATGACTGGCCATGATGACTTCCAAGCTAATGCTGGCTGGTGTGGGAATTCTCCCAAGGGCCCCGCAGGACCTCCTCACCACACAGCTTCTCTGATGTAGATCTGACCCCAGCCCTGGCTCAACGTCTTCCTCCCACCTTTTGGCCCCCATTAACCAGAAGCCAGCCACTTAGGGACAGACAGTCTCGCAAGATGGCTCAAGAGCAACTACCATTCTCAGCGTTCACCCTGAAGAATTCCTATATCCTTGCCAAACTAAACAGGAGATATGTAAGCTGCTCCAGTGGCAGCCCCTCCTCCCGCCCTGCCTCACCAGTTCTCCCCTTTCCAATCCAGATAAGCACAGGGGCAAGTAGGCAAGTCTGCCTGAGTGGACGTCCAGCCAGAAAATCCAATGCCAGTCTTACATTCTTGCAATCACCCCCAACCTCTGGGTGAGTCTCTTGGAATCTGCCCTCTCACTTTTGGTATAAAGCTAATGAGCCTCTCTTCTCCCTCCCCAATGTTCTATGCAGACTAGAAAATACTGGGAGTAAGGGTAGGGGGTGGTAACTGGTGGCAGAAGGGCCAGTTTTTCTTTCTCTTGGTAAGCTCCGTGGGGAGGTGTCTGGCCTCAAACGGTCATGGGTTCTCATCAGACTGTGAGGTCTTCAAATCCTCCTGTTTTAGGTGAAGCCTAAAGCATCTATTCTAAGACAACAGAAAAGTCTAATCATTACCAAAAAAAAAACTTAATGGTATAGAATCGCCAAATTATCCTGACACTTAAAAATAGTAGAAGAAATGATATGAACTCTTGGAAATAGGTCTTATGCATGTAAAAAAGTCTGTTCTCAGTGGGGTACAAAATACATTACATCCCTTAATTCATCTTAATTACACTGATCGAATCCTTACCTCCCTTATTTCGAATCTGTCCATTTGACTTGTCAGACATTGATAGGTATTTAACTACTCCTTGAAATTGTACTTTTGATTTTTTTTCTGCTTTATACAGAATAAACGTCCCTCTTAAACTATACGTGAAGCTTCAGTACTAAAACTAGTGTCTTTGTTATCTAGAGAGATTACTTCAACTGCACATCATATTATAGTGAACTATGAAATTCAAAGCCACCATATGATGAAACATCTTGAAAGTGAGCTAATTTTAAAATGAGCAATCCCAACTCATTTTTGTTTTCTGTTTTGTTTTCTTCAGTACCTGTTATTCTGTCCAAGGTACCTTTAGACAAAAGCTTAATGTCTGGTTCAAAATATTCAAATGATGGCAACAGTACATTTGTTAGCTTTCAAGTTTCCAAAATCTATCCTTGAATTATCTTACATTGCCTTTAGAACAATCCCACCTAGTAAGACAAATATTTTTAATCTCTTTTAAAGATATGAACATTAAGATACCAAAGCGTTTAAAACCACTTAGGTTTGCAGAATGTGAGAAAGGATGAAATAGGAAACTTTTCTTTTTTCTAAAGACCCTAAAAAAATTAAAATGTGCTTTATTAATTGAGAACTATTAACTATGTGGAAGCTAAGGGAGCTTGGCTGGTGTCCTTCTGTTAACTTCTAAATTCCAAAATAGGCCCCTTTATGTTAATTGCAGCCTTGATCACAAGAAATACTCCCTAGTTTCCCAGGATTCCACAATATGCTTTTTTTTTAGATACAGCCAAAAATTACTTCTTTGAATCGCTAGACAATTTTGGAGGATAATGAAACAGCTAACATTTGCACCATATGTGGCCATTTGATACATAACACATCACCATATCACATTACTTCTTCTAACTGGCGAAAGTGAACACCTAAGAAGCTAAATAATTTAACGAAGGTCACATAGCTACTCAGTGCACATTTGGGACTCAACCCCAGGTCTTCTCACTTTAAATCTTTTTTTATTTTTTTTTTTGGCTCTTCTAGGTAGACTACCTCTCCCACGGCACTTAGCATATTGCCTGAGACAGGTTAGTTAACTCATTTTACAACTTGCAAGTTCTTCATATACTTTATCTAATTTGATTTTCCTGGTGGCTCCATTGAGAAGATTAGATATTTTGTCTATTTTAAAGATGAAGAAATCAAAGCTTAACTTACTTGGCAAAAGCCTTCCAACTAGAAAATAGCAGAGGGCTTCCCTGGTGGCGCAGTGGTTGAGAGTCCGCCTGCCGATGCAGGGGACACGGGTTTGTGCCCCGGTCCGGGAAGATCCCACATGCTGCGGAGCGGCTGGGCCCGTGAGCCATGGCCGCTGGGCCTGCGCGTCCAGAGCCTGTGCTCCGCAACGGGAGAGGCCACAACGGTGAGAGGACCACGTACGGCACCCCCCCCCAAAAAAAGAAAGAAAATAGCAGAAAATGCCTGAAGCAAGTCTTCTGACTTCTACTCTAGCAGACATTAACCCTTACAGTTCAAGAGATTTCTCATTTACAGTTTGAGTTCTTACCCTGTTGCACAAGAACACAAGGAAATCAAGAGGAAAGAAGAGTCAGATTAGTTTATTCTTGACTCCTAAGGGTCCGTGAACCTGACACGCCACATAACAGCACCAACCTTTCCTGCTACCTGCCCAGGGACCCCGAAGGAAGGGAACTGGAGAAGAGAAGAGAAAGTGGATAGAACATAATCTGAGTTGTCTAAACACAGAACAAGGCACCACAGAAAAAGAGAAACCACTGGAACACCACACTAAGTGAGATTACGCATCTCTGAAGGCAAAAGAAAGATGAAATGAGTTGGCCAGCGGCAAAGAGAGACCTGAAACAAAATAAGACAGGGAGTGGGAGGCTGCAGGAGAAGTTCTGAGACTCCTCCAAAGATCTTAAAGGGAGCCCTCCTACACGAGGTAAGCCCTGGCAGTGTGAAGACCCTGGCACTGTCGCCAGGCAGAGGATGAAGCCAAGGCAAGGCCACACACATAACACCAGGCAGAAGGGCAGGGCCTGTCTGGAACAAAGGATGGAAACTAAAATCTACACACTGACACTTCACTGCTGCAGCAGCCTTGACCTCAAAGACACTGCCAAAGCCATTGCTGGCAGCCAGCATCCACATTTCAAATGTATCTTTCATTTAAAGGAAAAAGGAACATGGTGATCTACTTGTTGACTGCACTATGTGAGGCTTCACACCTCAGGCAACAGCCAAGAGAGGCAGAGGACACCACTCACCCCCATGCTGAGACAGAAAAGGTGCCCAACAAGAAACATCTGGAGTGTGGTTCCCCAGCCCAAGGCCTGCAGGCTCCCATGTCTTTGCTAAGCCCCTCCTTGAGTCTGTTCTGTACGACTGGCCCCAAACAATTCTTGGAAATATTAGCAGGAAGATCATGGAATGGAAATACTACTTAAATGTATGCTCTGGGAGAGTCAATGCTATAAGTTGTACACTTAAAACCACTATATAAAATATTATCTGGCATCATTTTTTGTTGTTACGCACAAGAGACTACGTTAATGTGGTTAAAATAATGTTTTCTATTTAAAAAGCAAACCTGTAACAAGAGCCAACTCTTACGTGTTGCCCACTCAGGACCTGGCTTTGTGTGAGGTGCTTGGCAATTAGTTTCACAATTCAGTTAACCACAAGACACTGTGAAGCAGCTATCATCATAACCATTTCCCACATAAGGAAACTGAAGCCCCCCAAAGAGAACTGACCAAGAGTTGAAGAAACCAGTATTCAAAGAACTCAGGTGAAACCCCAGTTCCACTAAAACAATAAATGGCTCAGGAATGAAACATCCCCATTGGTCAGGAAGGTCCTAGGTACTTTCCCCATCAAAGGACACTTCACAGGGCCCAAACCTCCGAAGATGGTATATTGGTTCAATGTTGCCGCTCGGCAGGACAGAGCTGTGGTTTTAAAACTTGTGAATTTTGTAATGCGCAAAGTTAGGCAACTGTAAATTAAAGTCAGCCGCCATCTATTTACAATGCATCACCAGAAATTCTTCACAGAGGTAAATACATAAGCACTTTAACACCAAAACACTCACTGATCTCTGGGTCCCCTTAATTTTATAAATCATACATATGAAGGAGGAGGAAATGGCAGTTAGGTTATAAATGCCTGATAAAATTGTTGAAATAACTGAAGCTTAATTTGCATAAGGCTTAACTGTTTGTGAAGTGATTACCAAACTGCCACTCGAAAGGATTTTACTGTAACCCTCCAAGCACAGAACACTGGGGTGGTGTTCACTAGGGTGGAATGGCAGCATTGGTTAATGAACGTCATGGTGTGTTTTCACAGTACAGCATCCTCAAAAGTGTGGCTGACCAGGAAAATCCTGAGGTTTTGGACCCTGAACCACTATCAGAAAATGTCTCATCTACTAATGGTGAAGAATGGACAAGAGAGAAAAACTAAACTACTATGCCCAGAGTACCACTGCTTTTGCACTCTCCAGCATCTGCTTGTGTGGGAGCCATGAGTTCCTCTCGCCTCCCCCCATCCTCTGCTATTGTTTAAGAGTGATAGAGGAGACAATAGCTCCACAAAAGTTACCTTCACAAGTTGAATGTCAAATGAGGACTGGCAAGGCTGGGACAAACTTAAAAGTGATGGACAGGGAAACATCTCACAGCACAGATCTGCTCTGATGGAGGGGATGCCCTGTGGGTAGATGGAAGGGTTCCATTAATGTCTGATGGAGCCATGAACCATGCAACTCAGGCATCTTCACCTCTGGTCTTTTCATCATATGTTTTAAAGTCTGTAGGAGAGCAACTCAGAAGTTGTTTTTAAGTACAGCCAATGGAAGCAACTTTGTTTTCCATACTTTGTTTCCACACTGCATCTAGGCAGTGGTTGGAAAAGCAGGCCTTTTCCCCCTTTCTCACGACTGAGAGATCCTTTCCCTCTCTTCCTCGTGGTTGAGCTATTGGGGTTTGTCCCCCCTCTTAAGGTCCTATTTTCAAAAATCAGCAGCTAGTTGAGAGCAGGAAAAGAAACTCCATGTGTTGGGGGAAAGTCACCATGATGGGCATTTTCCCTTTGAAGTATCATATTCCCAAACACTACGTAACTCAAGTATCCTTGATTTTCTGCAGATTTTTAGTTTACAATGTGAATAAGATCCTGAAGCTCAAGGAAGAATCACCTGGTAGGAGACAGACTGCCACTCAGAGAGCTCCATGTAACCACTTCCTTTACAACTTCAGCACTTAGACACACAGCCATGGATCTGCACGGGACTAGGTTCAAGGGACCTGGTTCATGGATGATCATGCATCAGAACAAACTATATGCTCACCCCCAAAAGACTGCAGAAACACACTAAGAATGAATCTGATGAGCAGGTGTTCCAGACAAAGAAATACTTCTAGTTAGAATCACCCTAGGTTTCAAAAATAGAATTTAAAGGTAAATTTCTAGTTATTTATTTTAAACATATAAAAACGGGATCTCTGGATTTTAAGGATATGAAAACTTCATGGGCATTAGTTTTGTTAGAGACAGAGCAGGCCTTAGACATTACTTTTACCAAGTAATATATTTTGATGTAGCTTTTTGGTACAGAAATTGCAGTTTTGACATGGGAACTTTTTTTTTTTTTTTTTTACTGGTCCTAAAAAAACCCCAGGAAAAAAACAAACTCAGAAAATTATCTGCTGCTTTTTAAAAAATTATCCAGAAAATAATGTGACAGACACCCCTCATTCTATACCTAGTAGGCCAGAGCTAAGCTGGATTTAGGGAAATTATGGAAATGAGTACACTGCTTGGTAAATAAACCAGTGGTAGCACTGTGCTGAGATGTCCACTGGTCAACCTCTTGGTTTTACAGATAAGACCCAGAGAAGTGAGTGCCTTGCCTCAGCTAGGAAGTGAGGGAGCCCCAACTTGCTCAAGTCTCCTCTCTCCAAATCTAAGTTCTTTCTACTGTTTGATATTCCCTATGGGTCAAGTGACACTTTATTTCCATTATGTTTAAGATAGCTGGACTTTCTTTGTCCAGTTGTATAAGCAGCATTAGCTTGTTTTCACTGCTGTGACTTGTACCTGCCTTTGAAGGCATTTGCCCACTAATATGGTGTATTAGTTTTCTATTCCTATGTAACCCACGTCCACAAACTTAGTGGCTGAAACAAAGAGCATTTACTAGCTTATATGTCTTTAGGTCAGAAGTTCAGCACATCATGGCTGTGTTCTCTGTATATCAAAAGGCTGAGATCTCATCATTGGTAGAATTCAGTTCCCTGCAGTTATAGGACTGAGGTCCCATTCCCTTGCTGGCAGGCATCTTCTAGTACGTCTGCACTCCCTGCCACATGGCCCCCTCCATCTTCAAGCCAGCAAGGGTGCACTGACTGCACCTTTCTTCTGCTCTCCTTCAGTCAGCCAGACAACACCCTGCTTTCGAAGAGCTCATGTGATTAGGTCAGGCTCACCTGTATCATCTCTCTAAGGTCAAATATTGCATGTAACAATTTAAAATCCATCGCATTCACAGTCCCCGGGATTATTCAAGGTGCATATGCAGTAGCGGGTGAGAGAGGTGATTTCAAGGGCCCTATAAGAATTCTGCCTTCCACACAATATGCTGTAAGGCCACATCTGTCCACACTCCCTCCAAACACTGCCTAATTATAAAAATAATTGTTGACATGAAGTGGTACGGATGCAATTTAAAAAAGCCTTTCACAGAAACAAGCATGTTCTACTGCTTGAAACTAAGGACAGAGTGATTCTTTCCACTTTAATCATTTTACCAATAGGAGTGGAAAACAACACACAGATGGGTAACCTGGGGAGAAATCTGAAGTTCACAGAGCGGCACAGGGATATAGTTGTGGCTCTGAGGAAGAACTTTAGTCACCTACTATATAAGACAGACTTCAAGAACATGCGTGGTCAAGAAAGTCACCTAAGCTCCTTTCTCTCCATCTTCCAGCTAAGGCCTATGTGACCTGTTTCCTTAAGGCAGAAGCCACGTCTATCAGCTCCAAAGACAAGCGTAATACCCAGCACATACTCAGTGCTCAATAAATTTTTATTCAAATGAACGTTAGGTACAAGGGGAAATGATGATACATGCTGATGATCTGCCAACAATGAGCGCATAGCCACAAATAATGAAAAGGGGATTGGTAACTTCCTGTTAAATATAAACACTACCTCACTTCCTCTCATTTAAAAACCCACTGAAATGAAAGAGAAGAAATTTAGAATGCAGAAATCCGCAAGGACAAGACAACCGAGATGATGACAGCCTCGCTACTATGGAAGCTAAAAAGCAGAATGAGGAGAAATAAGTGACTAGCAAGCCTTTGGAGGGATCCTAAATTAGCCCTGAGGAAAGCAGAACCATTCAAAGTACCTCTGCAGGTGGACTTGGTTAGAAATGCAGAATCTCAGGTCCCAACCCAGACCCACTCAATCAAAATGTGGATGTTAAATCCCCAGGAGCTTCACACTCGTATTAACTGAGAAAAACTCAGTTCAATCTATTTTGTTTTTGGACATGTATCAATGCTCATGTGCTCTGGGAATTCCAAATTCAAAAAAACAAAATAATTTTACTTTTCTTATGATGGGAATCCAAATTTTATAAGTGTCTATATAGGAGACACAAATACCACAAATGACAAAAACCTAATTTGACTTGTTTTCTTAGATTAAGCCCAATTATTTGTCACAAAGACATCATACATCTTTGCGTGTTTGTAGATGGTGTTGTAACGTTGAACATACTTGCAATTCATATTGCCTGTATAAACATTAAAATTAGCTAAAGCGACAAATTTGTTTTATGTTAACTTGTAAGTTTTTAAAACTTAGTTTTTTTTTTCCTTTTCTTGTTGTTTTTTTCAACTTTGTGGTAAAATATTTAACAAAATTGACCATGGGAGTTATTTTTTTTTTTTTTTTTTTTTTTTTTTTTGCAGTACGCAGGCCTCTCACTGTTGTGGCCTCTCCCGTTGCAGAGCACAGGCTCCGGACATGCAGGCTCAGCGGCCATGGCTCACGGGCCTAGCCGTTCCACGGCATGTGGGATCTTCCCGGACCGGGGCACGAACCCGTGTCCCCTGCGTCGACAGGCAGACTCTCAACCACTGCAACACCAGAGAAGCCCCATGGGAGTCATTCTTAAGCGTACACACAGGTCTCTGGCATTACGCACATTCACAATGTTGTGCTACTACCATCACCACCCGCCACACAACTCTTCATCTCACGAAAAAAACTCTGCACCCAACTCCTAACTCCCCATTCCTCCACCCTATTCCCCAGCAGCCACCATGCTACCGTGTCTCTAAGAGTTCGACTATTCCAGGTACCTCATATAAAAGGAATCATACAATATTTGTTCTTTTGTATCTGGCTTATTTCACTGAGCCTAATGTCCTCAAGGTTCATCCATGTGGCAGCATGTGTCAGAAGGTCCTTCTTTTAAAGGCTGAACAGCAGTCTACTGCAGGTAGGCAACAGATTTTGTTGATGGACAGACACTTGGGTTGCTTCCACCTTTCTGGCTATGGTGTGGATATGTCTTTAAACTTTTTTCCCCCATTCTTAAAATATCTGTCTTATTGAGGTAATGGAAACTTTTATTTCGGTTTTAGAAAAATACATACCCTTTTTGGAAACACAGGGAGAGAGACTGACTGCTGGAACTGAGAGGGAGAGGATTACCTACGATGTCTTTAAAACTGCTGGCCTGGGCTTCCCTGGTGGCGCAGTGGTTGAGAGTCCGCCTGCCGATGCAGGGGACATGGGTTTGTGCCACGGTCCGGGAAGATCCCACATGCCAC
>NW_006781879.1:1380512-1391177 GCF_000442215.2 Lipotes vexillifer | reverse complement strand
CGGGAAGATCCCACATGCCGCGGAGCGGCTGGGCCCGTGAGCCATGGCTGCTGAGCCTGCGCGTCCGGAGCCTGTGCTCCAAAACAGGAGAGGCCACACCCGTAAGAGGGCCCCGTAACCGAAAAAAAAAAAAAAAAAAAAAACAAAAAAAAAAAACTGCTGGCCTTTGAGGACCAAAAACACTAAAAACAACCACATTCACCTTCCACGATCATCCATCCATACCTTCTCCTCCCTAGTATGGCCAGACCACCCGCATTTTCTCAGAGGTATTTTAAAAAGTAATTCCTCTCATTACCTACTTGGGAAAGAAGTGGAGGGAAAGCTCATTTGAATTAGGGAAAGTCCTGAAGTACAGATGTTTTAAAGCAAAGCAATTTTATTACTTTCAACCTATGGGAAGCTGACAAATTGTCGGCAGAGCCTCAAGCTCATATTTTAATGAACACAGGAGAATCATATATAATTATCATATCCAGTGCTGCTATGGAAAGGGAGACTTCCAGTACTTGAGGACACCTGAAAATACTTTACACTCCAGGATTCTTCAACACCCACCACCACCATATGTAGCACAATATCATTTAGCTGTTAATTCGAAGCATTGATAAAGGTTTACCAAGGATAACCTAAAATACTGGGTTAAAGTTTAACAGGTTTTATTACATTTTAATTTACAATTAAAATTCTTTACTATGAACAAACTTAAGAAAACTGAAAACATTTGAAGGAAAAACAAAAGCAGATTTACAACTGACTGGTATATTTATATAAGGTCTAGACAGATAATTTTTTTTCTTGCAACCAACAAAATTAGTAAGAGAAAGGAAAAAGGAGAGAAATAATTCCCATCATAACATACATGCTTAGAAAAGAAAGGAAAGCAACAACACGACCACACTTCTGTCAGAGCAATAAGTGATCAAAGATAAAGGCAAACCAGAAAACAATGAAATATCAAAAAAACAATAAAAACCCCTCAAGGTTGATAATGTTTCATGTTGGAAGATTGTCAATTATCCAGTTCCAGTCCTTAACTTCAGAAGTATAGGAAGAAATGTCTGCAGCCTTGAATCACTGAATGACAGCATATAAACAAATCCATCCTCTCTTTCATTTGTTTTCCCTGAACATTTTCAAATTGACAAGTGCTAGAATTTATCAAGATCATTACTCCCTACCTGTACTTGGCATCCTTAAAGGAGGAAAAAAACCCATTCCTTTTCTATCTCATGAATATTCTGCAGAGATACAAACCTGCAGTAAAAATAAGCACAAAAACAAGCTCTTGGAAACAGCACCTCTGGCCTATGGATATGGGCCATTTTACATCTTAAGGCACCTGTGAAGGCCTCTCAGCATTAACGATGGAGGGACATGGATGACAAAGGTTTAAAATCCCTCTATTCCCACATCCTTATGGCTCCATCGTGGGAGCTGTGTGAAGAAAAACAGGCTAGTCCCAAGCCCTCTTGGTTCTGTGGGCTACACTCACTTTCACATTATCAGAAGAGGCAGGAGTGAAGGGAGAAAGTCAGCCAACAGTAAGATATGAAGAGAATGGAAGAATTATCAAGGGAAAAACATGGAGAGCTAGCAGATTGCCCTTAATTATTTTTTATCCCCCTAATTTATTTTCGCCTTTATTAAAAGGAGAAAAATAAGGCACACAACATTCTCAGAGAAACTGATTATTCTGCTTAATGAGACATATATTAAACGTCTTTTAATTAGCCAAAGAGTCATTATTCATACCTACTGCATGCTGCCAGAATGAGAATAATCTCTGGAAGGTAAGCTTCCCCACCCTCAGAAGGCTTACCTTCTGCAGGAGGCAACACCCACGCTTCTTTCCCTCTCCTTCTGGAGGCGGGGAAAGGTGTCCTTTCATGTATCCAGCCCAAAGGCTTTACACTAACAAAGGTATTGACAACTCCGGTCATGCTTTGTTTTCTCGACCACTCCCCAAACACAACATGCTCTTTCTTACTTCCTGGTCTCTGTGCATGCTTTGATCTTGCACCTTCCTAACCTCCCCTTTGGCCTTCCTACTCTTGGAAAAATTCTACTCCTCCTTCAGCATGCCAGTTTAAATATCACCTCCCTGTGAAGACTGCTTCAAATCCAGGTGTTAGTAATACCTCCTCTAGGTTCCTATATAGTAACTGTTCTCAGAGGTCCATAACACAAGAAGTGTGAGATTCTGTCCAAGATAAATCTGTCTGTGAGCCCATCAGCGGCAGTAAGTTTCATTTTATGTACTTCTATCACAACACATGATGCAATGTGTTACGCTCCATAAATGTAGGCCAAGTCAATTTTAAAACAAACCAAAAAGACAGTGTACTTCTTTTGCTCTGTGTTGGCAGAGTCTTGCCATTTCTCTAGCTTACTGTTTCCCTGAATCACCTCCATCCCCAGATCCCTTATCATCCCCAGCCTTTCTGATCTATGGACAAAGGCAGTGGTTCCTTGTCTACACATAAGATTCTGAAGGTTAGGTCTGGGAATCAATGGTTTTAGTATACTTGCTTGTCTCTGTTTAAGAGCTCACAGGATGAGACCTTCAAGATGGCGGAGGAGTAAGACGTGCAGATCACCCTCCTCCTCACAAAAAAAAGCAGAAATACATCTACACGTGGAACAACTGCCAAAGAACACCTACTGAACACTGGCAGAACACCTCAGACCTCCCAAAAGATTTTTTTTTTTCCTTTTTCTTTTTGTCAGTGTGTATGCGTATGCTTCTTTGTGTGATTCTCCGTCTGTATAGCTTTGCTTTTACCATTTGTCCTAGGGTTCAGTCTGTCCTTTTCTTTTTCTTTGTTCTTTTTATTTTGGTACAGTTTTTAGCGCTTGCTATCATTGGTGGATTTGTTTTATGGTTTGCTTGCTCTCTTTTTTTTTTTCCTTTTTTTATTACTTATAAATTTTTTTAATACTTTTTTAAATTTTTTATTTTAATAACTATTTTATTTTTTTCTTTTTCATTTTTTTTCTCCCTTTTATTTTGAGCCATGTGGCTGACAGGGTCTTGGTGCTCTGGCTGGATGTCAAGCCTGTGCCTCTGAGCTGGGAGAGCCAAATACAGGACATTGGTCCAGCAGACACCTCCTGGTTCCACATAATATCAAAGAGCAAAACCTCTCGCAGAGATCTCCATCTCAATGCTAAGACCCAGCTGCACTCAATGACCAGCAAGCTCCAGTGAGGGACACCATGTGCCAAACAACTAGCAAGACAGGAACACAACCCCACTCATTAGCACAGAGGCTGCCTAAAATCATAATAAGGTCACAGACACCCCAAAACACACCACCGGATGCAGTCTTGCCCAACAGAAAGACAAGATCCAGCCTCATCCACAAGAACATAGGCACCAGTCGCGTCCAACAGGAAGCCTACACAACCCACTGGGGACAGACACCAAAAACAACAGGAACTATGAACCTGCAGCCTGCAAAAAGGGGACCCCAAACACAAGAAGTTGAGCAAAATAAGAAGACAGAGAAACACACAGCAGATGGAGGAGTAAAGCAAAAACCCACCAGACCAAACAAATGAAGAGGAAATAGGCAGTCTACCTGAAAGAGAATTCAGAATAATGATAGTAAAGATGATCCAAAATCTTGAAAACAGAATGGAGAAAATACAAGAAAAGTTTAACAAGGACCCAGAAGAACTACAGAGCAAACAAATAATGATGAACAACGCAATAAATGAAATTAAAAATTCTCTAGAAGGAAACAATAGCAGAATAACTGCAGAAGAAAACGGATAAGTGACCTAGAGGACAGAATAGCGGAAAAAACTACCACAGAGCAGAATAAAGAAAAAAGAATGAAAAGGATTGGGCACAGTCTCAGAGACCTCTGGGACAACATTAAACACACCAACACTTGAAATGTAGGGGTCCCAGAAGAAGAAGAGAAAAAAACAGTAACTGAGAAAATAATTGAAGAGATTATAGTTGAAAACTTCCCTAATATGGGAAACGAAATAGTCAATCAAGTCCAGGAAGCACAGAGAGCCCCATACAGGATAAATCCAATGAGAAGCGGGACAAGACACATATTACTCAAACTATAAAAAATTAAATACAAAGAAAAAATACTAAAAGCAGCAAGGGAAAAACAACAAATAACTTACAAGGGAATCCCCATAAGGTTACCAGCTGATCTTTCAGCAGAAACTCTGCAATCCAGACAGGAGTGGCAGGACATACTTAAAGTGAAGAAACAGAAATACTTACACCAAGATTACTCAACCCAGCAAGGCTCTCACTCAGATTCAACAGAGAAATTAAAACCTTTACAGACAAGCAAAAGTTGAGAGAATTCAGCACCACCAAACCAGCTTTACAACAAATGTTAAAGGAACTTCCCTAGGCAGGAAGCACAAGAGAAGGAAGAGACATACAACAACAAACCCAAATCAATTAAGAAAACGGTAAAAGGAACATACATATCAATAATTACCTTACATGTAAATGGATTAAATGCTCCAACCCAAAGACAGAGACTGGCTGAATGGATACAAAAACAAGACCCGTGTATATGCTGTCTACAAGAGACCCACTTCAGACCTACGGACACATACAGACTGAAAGTGAGGGGATGGAAAAAGATATTCCATGCAAATGGAAATCAAAAGAAAGCTGGAGTAGCAATTCTCATATCAGACAATAGAGTTTAATAAAGACTATTACAAGAGACAAAGAAGGACAATACATAATAATCAAGGGATCAATCGAAGAAGCTATAACAATTGTAAATATTTATGCACCCAACACAGGAGCACCTCAATACATAAGGCAAATGCTAACAGCCATAAAAGGGGAAATAGACAGTAACACAATCATAGTAGGGGACTTTAACACCCCACTTTCACCACTGGACAGATCATACAAACTGAAAATAAATAAGGAAACACAAGCTATAAGTGACACATTAAACAAGATGGACTTAATTGATATTTATAGGACGTTCCAACCCAAAACAACAGAATACAGTTTCTTCTCAAGTTCTCATGGACCATTCTCCAGGATAGATCACAGCCTGGGTCACAAATCAAGGCTTGATAAATTTAAGAAAACTGGAATCATATCAAGTATCTTTTCCAACCACAACATTATTCAACTAGATATCAATTACAAGAAAAAACCTGTACAAAATACAAACACATGGAGGCTAAACAATACACTACTAAATAACTGAGATCACTGAAGAATCAAAGAGGAAATCAAAAAATACCTAGAAACAAATGACAATGTAAACACGACCTAAAACCTATGGGATGCAGCAAAGCAGTTCTAAGAGGGAAGTTTACAGCAATACAATCCTACCTCAAGAAACAAGAAACATCTTAAATAAAAAACCTAGACTTACACCTAAAGCAATTAGAGAAAGAACAGAAAATCCCCAAAGTTAGCAGAAGGAAAGAAATCATAAAGATCAGATCAGAAATAAATGAAAAAGACATGAAGGGAACAATAGCAAAGATCAATAAAACTAAAAGTTGGTTCTTTGAGAAGATAAACAAAATTGATAAACCATTAGCCAAACTCAAAGAAAAAAGACGACAACTCAAATCAACAGAATTAGAAATGAAAAAGAAGTAAAAACTGACACTGCAGAAATACAAAGGATCATGAGAGATTACTACAAGCAACTCTATGCCAATAAAATGGACAACCTGGAAGAAATGGACAAATTCTTAAAAAAGCACAACCTTCCAAAACTGAACCAGGAAGAAACAGAAAATAAGAACAGACCAATCACAAGCACTGAAATTGCGACTGTGATTAAAAATCTTCCAACAAACAAAAGCCTAGGACCAGATGGCTTCACAGGAGAATTCTATCAAACATTTAGAGCAGCACTAACACCCATCCTTCTCAAACTCTTCTGAAATGTAGCAGAGGGAGGAACACTCCCAAACTCATTCTAGGAGGCCACCATCACCCTTAAACCAAAACCAGACAAAGATGTCACAAAGAAAGAAAACTACAGGCCAATATCTCTGATGAACATTGATGCAAAAATCGTCAACAAAATACTAGCAAACAGAACCCAACAGCACATGAAAAGGATCATGCACCATGACCAAGTGGGGTGTATCCCAGGAATGCAAGGATTCTTCAATATACACAAATCAACCAATGTGATAAACCATATTAACAAACTGAAGGAGAAAAACCATATGATCATCTCAATAGATGCAGAACAAGCTTTCGACAAAATTCAAAACCCATTTATGATGAAAACCCTGCAGAAAGCAGGCATAATGGGCACTTATGTCAACATAATAAAGGCCATATATGACAAACCCACAGCCAACATCGTTCTCAATAGTGCAAAACTGAAATCATTTCCACTAAGATCAGGAACAAGACAACGTTGTCCACTCTCGCCACTATTATTCAACATAGTTTTGGAAGTTTTAGCCACAGCAATCAGAAGAAAAAGCAACCCAAATCGGAAAAGAAGCTGTCACTGTTTGCAGATGGCATGATACTATACACAGCATCCTAAAGATGCTACCAGAAAACAACTAGAGCTAATCAATGAATTTGGTAGAGTAGCAGGATACAAAATTAATGCACAGAAATGTCTTGCATTCCTATACACTAATGATGAAAATTCTGAAAGAGAAATTAAGGGAACACTCCCATTTACCACTGCAACAAAACGAATAAAATACCTAGGAATAAACCTACCTAAGGAGACAAAAGACCTGTATGCAGAAAACTATAAGACACTGAGGAAAGAAATTAAAGATGATACAAACAGATGGATATATCATGTTCTTGGATTGGAAAACTCAACATTGTGAAAATGACTATACTACCCAAAGCAATCTACAGATTCAATGCAATCCCTATCAAACTATGAATGGCAGTTTTCACAGAACTAGAACAAAAAATTTCACAATTTGTATGGAAATACAAAAGACCCCAAATAGCCAAAGCAGTCTTGAGAAAGAAAGACGGAGTTAGAGGAATCATGCTCCTGGACTTCAGACTATACTACAAAGCTATAGTAATCAAGACAGTATGGTACTGGCACAAACACAGAAATACAGATCAATGGAACAGGAAAGACCAGAGGTAAGGTGACCATATGTGCAAGGGTTTATTTTTGACAAAGGAGGCAAGAATATACAATGGAGAAGAGACAGCCTCTTCAGTAAGTGGTGCTGGGAAAACTGGACAGCTACGTGTAAAAGAATGAAATTAGAACACTCCCAACACCACACACAAAAATAAACTCAAAAGGGATTAAAGACCTAAATGTAAGGCTAACCACTATCAAACTCTCAGAGGAAAACATAGGCAGAACACTCTATGACATAAATCACAGCAAGATCCTTTTTGACCCACCTCCCAGAGAAATGGAAATAAAAACAAAAATAAACAAATGGGACCTAATGAAACTTAAAAGCTTGCACAGCAAAGGAAACCATAAACAAGACAAAAAGACCACCCTCAGAGTTGGAGAAAATATTTGCAAATGAAGCAACTGACAAAGGCTTAATCTCCAAAATTTACAAGCAGCTCATGCAGCTCAATACCAAAAAAACAACTCAATCCAAAAATGGGCAGAAGACATAAATAGATATTTTTCAAAGAAGATATACAGATTGCCAACAAACACATGAAAGGATGCTCAACATCACTAATCATTAGAGAAATACAGATCAAAACTACAGTTAGGTATCACCTCACACCAGTCAGAATGGCCATAATGAAAAAATCTACAAACAATAAATGCTGGAGAGGTTGTGGAGAAAAGGGAACCCTCTTACACTTTTGGTGGGAATGTAAATTGATACAGCCACTATGGAGAACAGTATGGAGGTTCCTTAAAATCTAAAAATTGAACTACCAAATGACCCAGCAATCCCATTACTGGGCATACACCCTAAGAAAACCGTAATTCAAAACAAGTCATGTACCACAATGTTCACTGCAGCTCTATTTACAATAGCCAGGACATGGAAGCAACCTAAGTGTCCATCAACAGATGAATGGATAAAGAAGATGTGGCACGTTTATCAATGGAGTATTAGTCAGCCATAAAAAGACACGAAATTGAGTTATTTGTAGTGAGGTGGATGGTCCTAGAGTCTGTCATACAGAGCGAAGTAAGAAAGAGAAAAACAAATACCGTATGCTAACACATATATGTGGAATCTAAAAAAAAAAAATGGTTCTGAAGAACCTAGGGGCAGGACAGGAATAAAGATGCAGACATAGAGAATGGACTTGAGGACACGGGGAGGGGGAAGGGTAGGCTGGGACGAAGTGAGAGAGGGCGGCATGGACATATATACACTACCAAATGTAAAATAGATAGCTAATGCGAAGCAACCGCATAGCACAGGGAGATCAACTAAGTGCTTTGTGACCACCTAGAGGGGTGGGATAGGGACGGTGGGAGGGAGACGCAGGAGGGAGGAGATATGGGGATATACGTATATGTATCGCTGATTCACTCTGTTATAAAGCAGAAACTAACACACCACTGTAAAGCAATTATACTCAATAAAGATGTTAAAAAAAAAAAAAAAGGGGGTCACAAGATGACTGATGAACAGCCAGGTTTCCAAACCAGTGGACTTGCCATAGTTTCTACTTTTACCCATATTCTCGTAGCCTAGCTCACCATTTACTGCTTCCACATATTGTATGCCCATGTTGTGATGGGTGTTTACTTCTAAGACGATTCCAGAGCTTCTGGACTCAGCATTTCACTTTCTGATTAAGCAACGAGAGGTGTTAATTCTTGCTGGTTATGTTACTTGTTCAGCAAGTATTTACTTAGCTTCGTCCAAGGGCCAAGTGACTCTTTGCTTCATATTTGGGATTGCCTACTAACTTGATCTTGAACCCTTTCCTCAAAGCAAGATTTTTTTAAAGCATAGAGCGATCATGTATGATTCCAGTTCCGGAGCAAGTTGGCGGTAACTTACATTTTTAGCTCTTAAGTGGGTGCTCATGGCCATATGTACCTCTTGAGTGGAGATTAAACACTAAATATAGAACAAGGCTCATCTATACAGTATATAATTGTGGATTTCTAAGTTTTAGTCCCCAAGCCACAAGAAATGAGGGAGCTATTCAGAGAAGTGGATTAGTTTAGCAAATACTCTATACTCTTCCCAAAAATCACAGTTTTCAATAAGTTAGTTTGCAACTGAGAAAATGTTACTCTTATCCCTACAAGTTTATACATTTGATACTTTCTACAGCCCCTATTATTTGGGGTTTTTGGTTCCCACCCCCCAGAAGGGATGACTGCTGACCCTTGTTTACAATTGTTACAGTTTTCCAAGTGTGCAAGCCCTTAGGTGTAACACATTTCTGCACCAGGAATCTCCATTAGTTCCAAGCAATATAACTAGAAAAGCAGCCATTAGTAATCGATATGAAATAAAATGGCAGAGGGACACTTTTTTTAGTTGAGGTATAGTTGATTTACAGTATCATATTAGTTTCAGATGTACAACATAGTGATTCAAAATTTTTTTATGGATTCTACTCCATTTATAGTTATATATGGGCTTTATTCCCTGTGCTGTACAATATATCCTTGTAGCTTATTTATTTTATGTACAGTGGTTTGTACCTCAAGCCCCCTACCCTTATTTTGTTCCTTTCCCCATTCCCTCTCCTCACTGTTAGCCACTAGTTTGCTCTCTATATCTGTGAGTCTGTTTTGTTTTATTCACTAATTTTTTTAGATTCCACGTATTAAGTGGTGTCGTACAGTGTTTGTGTTTCTCTGACTCAGTTCACTAAGCTGAGCCCTCCAAGTCCGTCCATGTTGTTGCAAATGGCAGAATGTCATTCTTTTTTATGGCCGAGCAGTACTGGCAGAGGGACACTGTTAAAGAGTGAAAACAACAGCTGTATGAAAATAAGGAGCCGTAACACCAGACAGGATCACGTTTGGTCTGCAGAGGAAAGTGTGGTGTGTCAACTCCAGACGAATCTAATGCAGAGCACTTGTTCAGAAGCTCTAGTACGACATCCTGCTTTTGTTCACGTCCATAAGCGTCTTTCAGAAAAAAAAAAAAAAAAAGACAACCCAAAGCACATACAGAGGAAGCTGCTCAAACACTGACTTCAATTAGATCACTAACATCACTGGAGGAAAAAGGGAAATGCATCTGTCCACTGTTTCCTTAAAATCCGCTACTGCTTTATCTGAAGCCTATAAAACAAACATCCTAAAATGCTGCACTGTACTTGAGTTCAAAAGTTCAGCGGTATCTGGAGAGATGGTAGCACCACCCGGAGGAGGGGACGGTCTGGGAGCCGCAGTGGGAGAAGGACCCTTGGATCTCACTCCTCCCACTCAGACCATCTGCAAAAGCTTAGGTCTCCCAACCATGATGACCTCCGGGCCCAGAGTCGTTACTCAAACTGTTCCTGCCCAAGATTAAGTTTCCTGCTAGTGAATGATGGTTTCTTTCCTTTAGTCTGCAAACAGCTGTCACGTGATCGAGAGGCAAGCAAGTAGAGGGAGCCGGCCCTTGTAACAGGCTGAGCAGGACACCGACTTGGGCGATTCATCTTCAACAATATGTTCCTCAAAGGCTTTTGCATGTTTCTCTCACTTCTTGTTTCAGCTCACAGATAATTAAAGGCTGTCAGGGAAA
>NW_006781879.1:1364363-1379772 GCF_000442215.2 Lipotes vexillifer | reverse complement strand
GGAAAGAGCTCTAACCTGGAAAACAGACTCTCTATGACTCATTAGAGCTCGTAAGAATGAATGGGATTCATTGTCCTCTTTTCCCTTTGACTCCAAAGGCCACTAAGTCTGGTTTCTAAGCTTTGCTAAAATGAGAGCAAACTTTGAAAAGCAGCACAGCATCTCCCTGTAAGGAGAGCTACAACTGCACGGCAGAAATAAGTTACACCTGCTTGCTATGCATTTTGCTAATCCAAATAATACCTCCACAGCATGCATAAAGTAACCCTGGACGGCCATTTCAGTGATG
Source organism: Lipotes vexillifer (assembly GCF_000442215.2). Classification (NCBI taxonomy): domain Eukaryota; kingdom Metazoa; phylum Chordata; class Mammalia; order Artiodactyla; family Lipotidae; genus Lipotes; species Lipotes vexillifer. The sequence goes on along the minus strand of NW_006781879.1, from coordinate 1,379,483 downwards.
AAGTAAACTCTTAGGTTCCACTTTCACTGTATGACACAGCTTCCAGGGAAGGGGAATGAATTTATATAACATTTGTACATGATATTAGGAGATTCTTCCTAAGAGTACATTGACTAAGGAATACATTATTAAATGGTTCTTCATAAGCAAAGTTAATTACAATAAGGGTAAGATAATTCTAGACAAAATTTCTGACGACAAAGAACATGGCTTTCCCTCAAAAGAGCAGTTCTAGATTTCTTTTTTTTTTTTTTAAAACGCATAGAGCCGTGTTTATACAAAATGCTTCCCAATAGTTAATGGAAACAGGATGCCTCCTTCGAACAGAGTGAACCAGTAGGCATAGAGGATTGTCAAACCTTCCCAGACCTGCAGGGGTCATAAATCAATGCAGGGGTCAAAGAGATGCTGGAATAGTGGCTTTCCTCCTGAGAATTCCACTCCTGCATAGCAAGAACGCTACTGAATTTTACACACACACACACACACACACACACACACACACACACACACACACACACACACACTGTCTGGACATGCCACAAGTGTGATGCCCCAGGTGAAACACCATCATGCAATTAGATGCATTAAGGGGAAAAGCAGGCCAGTTCAGATTTAACTGCAGGGTTATCAGAGATGGAGAAATAAAATTAGGATTTAAGAAAATTTTTAAAAGTACTTTTCATTACCCATCCAAATCCCTCCCATACTCTGGCTCTGAGCATCCTAAGACATTTAAAGGAAAACATTCCCATCTACTGCATTAGCCTTAGTGTGGGCAAATGTCAACAGTTGGTGCCCAGGTGTTGAAAAGCACCTGCCTTACTTTCAAGCAATAAGACAAGACAGGCTGAATACTTGTGGTTGATTATTGCAGCTCTAAAGTGAAGGCCAAATGACCCTGAACACATGAGAAATGTAATATTCTTTCAAAACACTCTGACTGAAGTGCCTCATTTTAGATTACAAAATGGATTTTATACGTTTCAGCTTTTAAAAAAAGAGGGAAAGAAAGAAAACAGGCGGATCAGTTTATTTTCTGAGCACAGTATTAATGACAAGATGACATCACCAACAGCCAATCAGAAAGCTCTCTGGTGTCGGGTGTTCTAACACCATTTCATATTTATGGGTAAGCACCAGAAGGGTGTCAACCCTAAGCTGCATTTCCCTCCCTACTCACTTCTAAATAAAGTGCCTGCTTTCATTCAGCAGCCAAACTGGAGAGAGAAAAAAAAAACACCTCAACCTCTCTTCTTCCTCATCCCAGCCTGTTTTCTGACAATCCCAAAACAATAAGTGGAAAGTGGGGGAGAGTGCCTGGGACCTTGTGTCACTGCTGCCTGCGAAGCTGCTGCTGAACACACTCTGGAGCTTCAGAACAGTCCTTCACCAAAGCCAAGGCTTCATCTGCAAAACCCCTAAGAGCAGAAAGGAGAGGCTGCTTGCAGAAGAGAGGGTCAAGGCTCCCTGTACTCAAGAAATGAATGCAATCTTTTCTCCCCCTCCTATTTTTTTAAACTATTCTCTACTCCCACCTCTTCCTCCCCCTCTAAAGCAGTGTTGAAGGAGAGAGAAAAGTTAACCCTGCAATAGTTACTCCTAGGCCAGTGCAGACAGAACCATTCAGGAGTTCAGCTCCCCACTCCCCCAGACTGATGGAGGCCAAGCGTCATCAAGGGACCCCAGGAACAGGGCAATGGGATGAAACCAGCACACCGGTGATGCTGACATTGCTCTCAAGGCCGGTACTAACTACCAAACTGCTTGGAAATGCTGTGGCCAGAACAGAAGCATGACCCAAATTTGACTTCAGTCTAAAACCAATCTGTATGAGCAGAAATTGATAATGCAATTCAAATTTGACACCGCACAGACGAGATGCTTATGGTATCCATGAAAAACTCCCTGCTCTAGACAAGTGCAACATGCACCCAGCTCTCACACTTCTCCCAAAATCTCACTGGGAGATGAATATAGCCCTTTTCCTTTTCCACACCCCCAACCACCTGATGCTGTTATCAGGATTGCTGGATCCAGCCCAATACCAGAATGTAACATGTAATAAAGATGCTTGGCCATGCCGCAAAGATGACAGAATTTGGCATGCTGGCCTAGAGCCAGAATAACAGATCTTGAGCTGGTGTTTCCTTCCAACAGATTTAATAAGGTACAAGGAGAAAAAAAAAAATTAATAATCTGCTCAGAGCAAATTCAGCGTCTACAAGCTTCTTTCAGTTTGGTTCTGATAAGCCTCCCCCAGCCCACTCCATACTCTTCCACATGCCAGGAACATGCAAAGACAGTGACTGTAGCCTGTCCCTTTCCACAGTTAACCTGGGCTCAAAGCAAACTAACTAGATTCAGAGGGAGAAGAAGAATTGGGGTCCTCACTATTTAGGGGCTATGTAATCAAAGGCATCTAATTTCTTACATGTCCCCACCTAAACCAAAGCATAAAGATTCTCCCCGCCACACCTTAAAGCTTATGCACTTGATAACAACCCACATACACTCTTCTTGCAGAATCCCCATACAAATCACAAGGATCACAATAAGGAAAAGACAGTTGTGTGTGAATCAAAGAAAGGAATCTGACCTAGGACCTCCTAACCTTTAGGTCATCCGCAGCTTAGGAGAATGGGGAGGAAAAAAAATGAAGTTTTAGATGACTTCTTAAAAACACACACACACACACACACACACACACACACACACACACACACACGGGAAAAAAGAGTTCCTTTTGTCCCATATGCTAAGCAATGGGTGTTGTCATTTTCAAAGCTATAAAAATTCACCAAGACAAAAATCAAAAGCAAGACAGGAAAAGCTGAGCACTCAACAATCAAGGAACAAATTAGAAGGCAATATGCCGGTATCATAAATCCAAAACTAAACATTTAAGTGTCTCTAAGGGGCATTCTTCCCAATGCCCTTTCCTAAGGCAAAGGGAATCCTTTCCAAAACCTACCTATCAGAAGGCCTTGTTGTTTCTCATCTTGGGGCTCCAAAGTAGTTGGCAGAAGGCGAAACTAATTTGGATCATCCCAAACTCATTTACATTTGGTTATATGAGGGTGGTAAGTTGGCAACAAATTTCCCTCCCTAATTAAGTTCAGTTTAGAGTGATTTTAAATTTTATATTCCCTCAGCACAAACCAGCTAACAACTGCAGACAGTGGCCGGCTGGCAACAGAAAAAAGCCAATTGTGGCTTTTTTAATTGTCATAGATAAGTTATCCACATGTAGCTAATCTCGGTGATGGAATTTCGCCTTGGCTCAGGGTGCAAGAGCTGGTAGGCATCCTGAGGCCTAGGTTTGCCAATGATATCATGGGTGTGCGAGCAAAGGTGGGGACAGATGTGGCCAGGTGTGAGAGGCAGTGAGACATCAAAAATACATATTTTAGGGCTTCCCTGGTGGCGCAGTGGTTGAGAGTCCGCCTGCCGATGCAGGGGGACACGGGTTCGTGCCCCGGTCCGGAAGGATCCCACGTGCCGTGAAGCGGCTGGGCCCGTGAGCCATGGCCGCTGAGCCTGCGCGTCCCGAGCCTGTGCTCCGCAACGGGAGAGGCCACAACAGTGAGAGGCCCGCGTACCGAAAAATATATATATATATATTTTAGTCATGATAATCACATCCCCTTACTCAGTGTTCCATGCTCATAACCTGATCCTTCCCCCAGTTCTTCAAAGGTAAGACCGTTGCTTGTATCTTGGGATCTCTAACTCCAATCCAGCATACACATTCCCAAAATCCATACCCTTATTAAAGTCAGAAATGGCATGTTGAATTTGGACTCCAATTGTGATTCCAGAGGCTCTACAGTTAGACTACATTGTAAGTCGTAAGAACACTGGATAATGATTGCCCAATAATCTGATCCAGTAGACATAGGTGAACCCAGGCCTTCATGTACAGAAAGCCTTCATGTATGTTTATGCATCACAGTATCTACTTCCCCTGCTATCTTTATTGTGAATCATTTCCTCAACATTACCAAGCAGTTGGTATGTAAGCTATCTCATGAGGTACTATTTGTATTCATCTTACCGTAAGCTGTTGTCTCTTCATTCAAATCCAAGTTTACTTTTTTTTTTATGTGATCCCTTTGTGGAATGAAGACGCATCATGTCTGCTTCTGAATTCATGAGAAAAAGTTTAAGAAATGTGGAAGGGGTATTCCCAAAATCTGAGAATAGCACCATGAAGAGGAATCTTTCTTTTCTTCCCCTCCCCAACCCCAAGTACGATTTCCTATAGTCCCCATTGATTTGTTTGGGACAAATCAATGGTCAAATCAAATATGGGTGTTATTTTCAATGTGCATTTGAAGTACAAAAGAAATGAAGACAGGTTTGACATTTTAGGAAAGGAATTTTAAATCCCACGTAAGACTCATTTTTTAGACGCCTTGGCAATTTGGGGAGGGGGCGTAAGGGAGATGTACATTTAAGGTGCTATGACTCACTTCTTATACACATGAGCTGGCTGTCATTTTTACATCTAGAAAAGACAAACTGAAGTTTATAACCTTACAAAAGAGTAAAGCCAAGGTTACAGAATAGATCTTGTCACAAGATTTTATAGATACACCACCACTAAAGAGCAGCTTTCTGTTTCTAAGAAGATCGTTCTAGTTTAACAAGGGTCAAATCTCTACTCCCTGTTCCTTGGATAAGCAATGGAAACTCCATCCACTTGCAAAGCTAGTGGATATATACGGGCCTTAACTAGTTATCCAGTGTCCTGTCCCCCAACACAGGAAGTGAGTCATAGCTAAGGAACTATCCATCATTTTCAAAGGAAAAAGACAACTCCAGAATTAACTTTTTATTCTGAAACAATATATTCCAAGATGGCCAAATCATTCCTTATGTTTATAATGACCTAAGTCAGTTCTTACAGGCATTTCATCTGAATGGTTTGCATCTCACTTCACATGATTTGGTTTCCATATAAAAATAAGGTCTCATATTGGGAGCAACAGATTCATAGTCACATTCTCTTACATTCTCAATTAATAGGCTGGGTCAGCATAGTGTTTATAACATCAATACTGTATAGCTGAGATTAAAGGAGGATGTGGTTTATTTAAGCAGCATTATGGGTCATGTTCACCACACACAGGAGAAAGAAAATTGATAAGTACGGAAAAGGACAAGGCATGGTGAAGGTAGGATTAATAAGCCCATTTTTAAACACCCATAGAGGAGGTCCACAATAAATTCAGTATCTTCAGCAGTCCTGGTTTCCCTATATACTGGGTTTAGTTCTTAACTTCCCTAATTATAGTTAAGTCACTGGATTTGGAGAGAAGGTTACGATATGAGTTACATAAAAACAAAACAATTACTAAGATACTTATTTATCCTGGCATATAACTCCAATTGACAATCATCACACTTTAGGAATAGAAGGGGCCTACCCCAGGCACTCCTAGAACCTGGTATACAACACGGTGTCTATGCTTGAAACTTATCTCCTAAATTATTGAGGGTGAAAAAACAATGATCACAGGTCATACTCAGAGGCCTGGCTAACACTTGCCGGCAAGTCACACTACAATATGAATAGCCAGATATCAGCACAAATAATTCCTCAGATCATTTTTGCCTCTTCCCGACATCTGAAAGTTCAGATACACTCCGATACAGATAAAGAATTTTGCATTATATTAAAAATACTTTGTTATCCCTTGAGTATTTGTGACCCTTTTTTTAAAATTGGGGTTACAGTGAGTAATAGAGAAAAACACACTGGAAAGAGGCTTGATGCTAATTAATGATATTCTCAGGGTCACCCCATAGGGCTGTACAAGCTCTGCCCTACACAACCATGGTCTAAGCAAAGGGATGAGCGGGACACACAGCCAGCCCGCACCTACTCACCAACCACATGCCCTGGTGCCAGAAAGGACTTTTTCTAATTCATTAAAATTTTCTGCAAACCCGTAACCTGAACAGCATAACTGGGTACGTTTTTTAGCTGCAGAAATATCCGAAGTCAGATTACAAACACACCTATTGTTTTTTTTAAAAAAAAAAAAGGCCCAAAATGGAGTCACTCATGCTAAGCCCCACATCACCAAAATGAGGCTTAACTTAGCATTTCAGTTCTCCCAGAAACGGAATCTTAAACTATTCAATCAGGAATCACCTGATCAGCACGAGTGAGATCATCTGTCTGATGGACCCCTGCCATCCCCCAGAGGAAAGTAACCTTACAATAACCCACTTTTTTGCCTAGTGTAACTTCCTTGTTCCTGCTCCCTTCTAACTATAAAAGTCTTTCATTTTGTACAGCTCCTCAGAGCTCCTCTCTGCCTCCTAGATTGGAATCTGCCCAATTCGAATCAATTTTTGCTCAAATAAACTATTTTAATATGCTTATTTGTTAACAATGCATACATATATGTATATATAAATACATGTATGTGTATATATACATATGTGTATCATTTCACTGTCAATAAATTTGAGTCCACCCACTTAAATTTTGGAATGAATGTGGTAACGTGGAGCTCATCACCTAGTATCGATATTTAGCAGGATCTCTACAAATAGTTCCCAGGCCTAAATTGTTTGGAGTAAGGAAGAGCGAAGAGAAGATCCACCAAGAAGAGATGAAGATGAAGAAAAGAAGATGAGTCAATACAAGGTAAATAGAAAAGTGGAATGAATATCTATGGACAACAAAGTGGAGGGAGGACAAGATTGGCAAGACTTGACCCACACAAGGTTATCTTTAGCTTTTATTCCATTAACCCGGGGCTGAGCAATTTAGGTGATTTAAACACGGAGTGTTAGAGGGGCCAGTCATGGGTTCATCCACATGTGAGTCATCCACATGTGAGTCACACTCTTTCTGTTCCAGGGCCATAGATTTTGCGCTTAACTCAAATTAGCATCTTGCATATTCTTCCAACTAGTCACAACAGAGAGGCCAGAGCATAGGGGTGTATCCACAGAAATCCATCATCATTACTGCACACAAATATATCTCTCAAGGTATCTGCTCTCCCTACAACAGTCCTTTAGGATCAAGTTTACCTGGAAGTGAAAGCACACTATTGAATCAAGATAGCCCCAACTCTACAGCAGCCCTGGGCTGCACAGCGCCCTCATCAATATGCTTCATGTCTCTTGTCCCTAGCATGGGGGGAAAGGGCTTTGCCTGAGGTCCTCAGCATTTGTGTAGATCTACTGACTTTATTATCATGAGTCCCAAGCACTTTTGTTGCCCCATGGGATAGTTCAACAAGCCTTGAAAATTACACTAAAATTGAGAAGAAAATGTTTTCAATTGTTCAAACAGACACCCTTCAAAATTAAATATTCACATTCATTGTCTTTTTCCCAAACTCCTGGAGTGACTGGTTTATGTTACGGACTAATGTCCCTGCAGCATTAAGGAAACCAAGCAGTTCGGGTACTGTAACAACAATAATCACTAGCTTTGCTTCTTTATTAATGGTTTTACAGAGAAACTGCATTTTTTTTTTCATGAAAGTTTGCTTCAGGCTCTACTCTTACATACCAAGCTTCAGTTTGTGGTGAAACTTAACAGTCTGGTTATGAACCCTCGAATGTTGGGAATTACGATGGAAATGCTGACACAACATTAGCCCCAGCTGGCACTGCAAAAAGGCTTTTAAATATGTTGACTCTCCCCTATGAAGTCAGTCTCCAGAGCCTATGACTTTGTGATTTTAAACTGTAAAAGTGAAACTCGCCAGCAATGAAAACCACGGTAAGGGCTGGAGACCTTGGACTTCTAAATGAAGGCACTGAGTGTTGACTAAGAAACATTTTAAAAAGCACTTGCCCAATTTGTTAGTAAATTATCAGAGGAAGGAGAGAAATACAGATTTCCCTTCAGGAATAACCATACACTGCCACTTCTCGTAACAGCAGAGAGAAAGGAGGACAAAACAGAAAGTTGTGATTTTTGACATGCAGAGGTCAACAGCTAAACAAAGGCAGTCTATTTAATTTTGCAAGTTCAAATGTGAATGAGTGAACGGAAGGAATTGCATGAGAAGTGACTTAGCTAACAAAGCTAGAACATCCTTACTACTGCCTCAACCCAAAGGATGATCTTTTCAAAGGCTAGAGTATGTATACTCTTAAGGGAAAAGAAAACGCAAAGTAAAAATCTTTTAAACCAACTGGTTTGGTGGTCTTAATGATCAATAAGCCTCATAGATGCCATTTCTATAAACTGCACTGATTTTGTCCACTGGCAGCTGTCTTGAGTATAACCTTCCTTCCCATGTCATAAACCATGTCATAAACCATGTCATCAGCCTTTTTCAGGCACATCTTTAGTCCCAAGGCTGGACTGAGCAGCAAAACCAGAGGCATGGGGGCTTCCCTGGTGGCGCAGTGGTTGAGAGTCCGCCTGCCGATGCAGGGGACACAGGTTTGTGCCCCGGTCCGGGGAGATGCCACGTGCCGTGGAATGGCTGGGCCCGTGAGCCATGGCCGCTGAGCCTGCGCGTCCGGAGCCTGTGCTCCGCAACGGGAGAGGCCACAACAGTGAGAGGCCCGCGTACCGCAAAAAAAAAACAAAAAACACAGAGGCATGTTGTGTACCAGGTTTATGGGTCTCCCACGCTACACCTCAATTAAGCTTATTCAGAAAAAATGTAACTACATTCCCTTTACCTGATTTTTCAACTCAGGTTGTCTTCAAATAATCAAAACCGCCAAGCCTAAAAGGAGTGCTTGAATATTCAGGGAAGATTTGCTTAGAAACAGGAAGACAAAACAAGCTCACATATGTTTACTTTAAGGAAAGTTCCGTACACCCCCCCGGGGGACAATCTCTACCACTTGAACAGCTTCTGCTTCCACCTTACATGAATGATTCCCTCATTCTAATCTCCAGACGACTGCTCTCCTAAACCACATCACACATGTTTATATTGACATCTCCACTTAAGGTAGACAGGAATCTAAGCCTCGGCATGCCCAAACGAGAACTCACAGCCTAGCCATCCGCCCTCCTTGATTCCTCAGCTTGATCAATGCTCCTACCAGAGCCAGAAACCGACTCTAATCATTGTTTATCCCTCTTTTATTCTTTTAGTCCCCATGTGCAATCACTACATTGAATCATTTTACTTTTTAACAACTTTTCTCTGCCAGGTCTACCACTGCTATGTTGCGTCAAAATTTTTCATCTAGAGCATTATAATAGAAACCTCACTGGTTCACAGCCTACAGTCCCAAGCTCCACCCACCTACCTTCTCAAGTCCCATCAGAATATTATTTTTAACCCCAAAACCAGCTTCTGTCCCTCTTTCTCTCAATCCTTAAACAATTGCCCCTGTCTACAGGGAAGTGTTTTCAAATGTTAGTGGAGTTAAGAATCATGTCTAGGGACTTCCCTGGTGGTTCAGTGGTTAAGAATCCGCCTGCCAATGCAGTGGACACAGGTTCGATCCCTGGTCCAGGAAGATCCCACATGTGGCAGAGCAACTAAGCCCGTGCAACACAACTGCTGAGCCTGCGGTCTGCAGCCCACATGCCACAACTACTGAAGCCCACGCACCTAGAGCCCGTGTTCTGCTCAAGAGAAGCCACCGCAATGAGAAGCCTGCGCACTGCAACGAAGAGTAGCCCCCGCTCGCCGCAACTAGAGAAAGCCTGTGTGCAGTGACAAAGACCCCACACAGCCAAGAGAGAAAAAGAAAAGGTGATCATATAAGTAAATGGAAAAAAAAAATCATGTCTACACTGGGGAAGGGAGACTTATAATACATATTCCTGGGTTTCCCCACGAGGAAGTCAGTAGTTTCAGAGTGGGACCCAAAAACCTACTTTTTATACGCCCTCCAGGTGATTCTGATTAGGCTGACGCTCAACCTATAAGGAACAACAGACTACAAGATACACAGCTCTTTTCAATGGTATATGAAGTGCTTCCAGGTCAAGCCAGCATTTGATAGCCTTGAAAATCTCAAGTCCCCTTTGCATTAACACTTTGTCCCAAAATAAAAATTATTGTAACCTACCCGCATAATGTCCTTAGTATGGTGGAAGAAAAAAAAGTATACTTTACATTAAATAATTTCTTATTCATGTACTTACACAAAACCATACTAGGGAATATCATGAAGTGGACAGATGCTCACATCTATACATAGAATCACCGTGAACGCAACAATAAGAAACACAGATCAGCAATATTTCTACTGGTAAGTGGGTAATTTAGTAAAGGTTCACATGAAAAGATGTACAATCTTTCTCCAATCTAAAAAATGTTTTATTCCTGGAAAATCCAGTGTGTATATTAAAACCTAATCACAAATACTCATGCCTGTATGTAAAGCAGTTAGGTTCCAGCTCAAACACCTGAAACAGGTTTTGTTTCTAACCTTACATAAAAGGTCTGGTAAGACCTTTGAGGATCATGTTAAGCACAGGTCGATTCTTCTTGTGCAGGACTAGCTAGTGTGTCCTAAGGTACTGGCACCCTGGGCTTTGCTCACTAAATGCCAGCAGTGCTTCTCCAATCAATTATGACGAAAAAAAAGCATCACACACATTTCCCAAACACCCCCCAGAGTGAACAGCCTCCTCTCTCCAACAATCTAGCTTCCACCCCATCATTCCATATGAATAGCTCTAAAATGACCGTGATCTTTACATCCTTACATCCAGTAGACATTCGGCTTTTCTCACCTTCTGTCTGCAGTTGGTCTCTTCTTTAATACTTTCCCTTGAGTTTTATAGTAACACACTCTCCCGATTTTCTTACCTTCCTTTCATTCCCGATTCTTAGTATCCTTTAGGAGCTCATCCCCTCCTACCTGGCCATGAAGTGTTGCAGTTCAGTGACACTGGCCCAGAGGTCTTCTTCCTTCCTTAGTCTCTGCTCTTCCCCTAGTCGGTCTCATCCGTTGTTTTAATTACCATCTATACACCTGTAACCGCCTCAAATTCGTATCTCCCACCCAGACCTCCGCTCAGAACTCCAAAGCTGAAAATCCAACCACCCACTTAACATCTCCCTGAGATACAAAGGAGCTTATGTAAATTGCTTCATCATCTGTCACCCATACCATGGCCACACCTGCTCCCCCTCGAAACTTGGTCCTCTCCTCGTCGCTCAGTAAATGGACCACCATCAACCTAGGTGTCCATGTTACACACCTTGAGACCTCCCCTCCCAAAGGCCATCCATCACAAGATTCTATTGACTATCTCAGCTTATTCACCAGTAAAACTCCTGGTACCTAGCCCAGCACTTGGTACAAATAAGTGCACAATAAATCCATATTAAATGAACAAGTGAATGTCTTACGGAAATTGTAAACTACTTGTGGACAGATCGCTTCATTCCCCCATACCATCTTCCGTGATATTCCTTCCACACAAACACCCTACTTTCACTTCAAAACCTTGCAAACATTTACTCTAATTCTCAACCAAAAAGGCCACTTTTTCAGGACCGTCTCCCTCGGCCTCCCCAGGACACGCACTGGGCTCTTGTCCCTCTGTTATCATGGTACCGTATACACAACACCACAGCAACACCACCACTGCCTTGCAATGACTTGGCGTGACAATATCCTTCCTTCCTTTGCATTTGAACACATGACAGGTGGGTAGCATCAACTACTTTTGAATGATTTCATTACTAGTTTAAACTGTCTCCATCTATCCCACCTCTTCTCCCCAGGCAGGGGAGGGCAGAGTGAAACACATTCAAGGGGAATGGCCAATCCTGACGTGTTCTCATGGCTACACGAGACCAGACAGCACTTTTTTCCCCATTCTTCTATTAATGATAGCTGCTTTATTCCTTCCATTCCCCAAATATGGCGAAGGGCAAGTGGGGGACCAGAGGGAGAGGCATGTACACCAGTCAGCCACTTTCTGGGAGACAGTGGCCAAAGCCTTTCAGGTAAGGGTCAGCACTGCAGACGTGCATTTTCCTGACTGTGGGAAAGGTTATGAGAAAAAGACTATATACACAAAGCTGTTCAACCACAAGTCTGGAAGAGAATCAAAATAAGCCAAAGCTTAATTAGAGTTGAAGATTTCCTGCCTGGGAACCATGTTAGGGACTGAGCTTCAGAAGCCATCACCAAGGAGGCAATTCCATCTCCAGTAGGACAGGCCTCTGAGAATACAAGAGGCAGAGCTGGGTTTTGGGGGGTTTGTTTTTTTCTAATTTTTCACATAATCTAGCATTCACAGCTTTTGTGCCTGTTCTTTCCTAACCTCTACTCCAGGCACCCCCAGCTCTCTGCTCCCTAACTCCTCTCCCCTTCCATAAATTAAGTTAATGAGGAGTTTTCTAAAAGAGGACATTCTCTTAAAGGGTCTGTTATTCTGAAGTTAATGGCTGACATGTCTCCAGGCCAGTCACAAGCAGCAATAACTCCTGCAACAGCTCGAAAACAGCCTCAAAAGCCTTACCCTGCTCTTTCCTCCCCTTTGATTACCACTGGTTGCCTGCCTTCCTCCCCTAACATTTTAGAGCAAAAAACTCAAATGCATCAAAGAAACCAGTTAAGGATGTGAAGATTGAGAAACACATTCAATCTTCATGTTATGATCTTGTCTTTCCTTTCCCACTGCTTGTCTCTAAGAGAAAAGGACAAGTGTAAATTTGATGTCACACAGAACAACAAAACACATCTAAGGAAACAAGGGGGATGGGCATTTCTAAATGCCAGTGCGCTTATCTAATACTTAGTACACACTTACTGCAAGGATTAGGTCACATCGGTGACAGATTAATGATTTTTACATGAGAAATGAGTGGACATGTATGTAATGAAGCAATCAAGCAAAGAAGCAATTGCTTCAAATCACTTTCGTAAACGAACATCCAGTGAGGTGACGATCAAAATATAAGAATGCAAACCAAATTGCAGGAGAACCCAATTTCAACACACGTTAACAGGTACAAGATCAGAATAAAACTGGTGAAATTTATTCAAGTTCTTTAGCCTTAAATGCAAAAGACTAAACACATGCTGATAAATCAGCTCATCCTGAAAATAAAAAAAAACACTCTCTGGATAAAATGGGTCCAAATTCCCGTATCCCTAATTTGATCTAGAAATTTGTGCTGATACACCAAAATTTCAGTACTTACGTTCCAAAAACTTGGGTAAAGGAATGGAGGAAACAAGTCAGAACCATAAAAGAAAAAGTTGTATTTACTTCTTCTAACTGACCATGGCTTATTGAACCAGCAATAATTTTCAAACAATTGATCAATGTACTCCAGTCTGTCACCTAATAACCACAGATTCCAAAGTAACAGACGTAGTGATAAGACAGGTGAAAGGAGACTAACATGAAGGGCAGATACCTAGAAAAGGAAACTTTTCTTACCAAGTATGTGTGAGATAAAGGATTAGACCCTGAAAAAGCAGCACATATGCTATTCTGCTTAGTCTGGGCTGCCCTTCTCTGTACGTAATTGTAGCACCCTATTTATAAAGAGTTTTACAGCTTCCAAGCCATTTTCACATATATTTACCTCATTTGATACCACAGCAATCCATCAAGTTAGGCACACCCACTTCACAGGTAAGAAAACTGAGGTTCAGGAAAGTGACTTTCCCAAAACAATACAAATAACAAGTGCCCAGAGAACCACAACACATATCTTCTGATTCCTGAGTAACAGGTTCCATTTTTATCATTAACTTTCAGTTTATAATAATAAGGGGAATAAAAGCTGCAGGAAAATGAACACCTAGTGAATTTGCAGCTATCCAAGTCAGGAATATCACAGGCAAAGTTACATACAAGTAAGTAGGTAGTGAGCTTGCTTCATGATTAATAAGTGAAAATCTCCAACTTTTGAGTCTATTTCCATAACTTATTGCATTTCCTAACATCACAAATATTTGTCTATTTGGAAGAGAGTTTATTCTGACCCTGAATTTGTGATGTTACTGGCTGTTACTTCAACTGAAAACATACTTACCGGAGGACACTGTGTTCCTTACCAATTCGTCTTGCCATGAGGTGAAAATGCCCCGGCACTCAATGAAAAGAATGGTCTGGTAATATTTAATATGAACACAGACATTTCTCTTCCAGGGCAATTCATTGTGCACACATCATTAAGGATCAAAGCACAGGCAAACCAAAGAACGGAAAAGGAATTCAAAAACATCAAAGTTAATTATATTTGGTTGTCCCAATAGCTGTTACTCGTTCAATTAAGATGCTGCTTTAGCTAATCTTAAATCAAGCTGTGCTTCTCAAAAAGTCCAAGCAGCTAAAGTCAAAACATGTGAAGCTGAAGCTTCTGCCTTCCCCGCCCCAATGAGTTCTCTGCATTTAGCAGAGCCTCCACAGCTCCTGTCAACGTGCAACTGTCTATTCATTCTTCACCACCCCAGCAAGCAGGGCTAGCTCTCCAACACCCAGCCCCAGGCAGATCCTCAAACAGGTGTTCCATGAAGCCTCTACAGCCTGGTTCTTCACCCATCCTATGCTCAAAAAAAAAAAAAAAAGAAAGAAAGAAACCCCACACAGAGGAAGGGGATCAAGACAAAACCATAAGCCCGCTCTGTTGAAATATCTGAGATTATAGGTGGCTTCTTGATTCTTGGTTTACTGGGGATAAAAAACCTCTTCTCAATCCAGCTTTCTCTTACCCTGTCCCAGACACAAGCACAGAGTTCTGTCACTGTTTTCTGCCCCCTTATCCCCACTTCCAAACTCCGACAGCAAAAATATTCATAGATGAATCCACTCAGTGGTACCATCTAAGGGGTAAAGAATCCCTGAGGTGCAGACGAGGAAACCAAGCTCTCCCACACAATTGCGTGTAGTGTGAAAAGGAAAGAGGACCCTTAGGGATTGTCTCCAATAAAAACTGGTAGAAGGAAAAATGTTCAAAGGCCATTGGCAGCAACAATGCTTTAGCATTTCTGGAATAACTCCTTTTCCTCCTTTGTACATGTTTTCATGGAGTGGAACCCCATTTTGCCAAGCACTTGTGCACCAGAAACTGGATGGAGGCTTTATAAATACTGTCCGAGTTAGTCCTTCCCACAAGCCTGCAAAATAGGGGCAGAATCTAAATTTTGTGCTGGAACTCAACAAGGGTCTAACTCCAAAGGCAGCAG
>NW_006781879.1:1362110-1364335 GCF_000442215.2 Lipotes vexillifer | reverse complement strand
AGCAGGAATTTTAGTCAGGACTGGTTCTCAAGATGACCTGTGTATCTCTCCTGAAAATGCAACTTCCCTGAATCCACGTCTTGGATAAGTTCCACCAGCTTCCAGATGCCCAACACACCAGCCCCATTTGTATGCACAATTCTTCCATAGCTTATCCCAGCTCCTCCTTCGCCCTGCAGTTTTAAGTTGTTATGTCTTGTCACATCAGCGCCAAGAGCACACCTTGTCTCTTCCCTGGGTCTCTTCAAGCCCATCAATTCAATTTAAAAACACACAATACTTGATGGGACGTAGCAGTTTCTTAAAGCATTTCAACCAATTCTCATGACCTAGCCATCTGTCTATATCAAAATAAATTAATTCTCCATACCAGGCTTCAATTTCTCAATCTCCCCCAGATGGGCAAAGGTCAAGGGCAAGCACAGAAAGTTCAGCATCTTAGTCACTCTCTCCATCACATCACGCAGGGAGCCTGACTTGAAAAGTTCCCACATGAACTCTCTTTATGAATGATGTCATGGAAGCTGGGCACACCAACTTTCTTTTTTGACTTAAATAAACTGAGGAAGCTGCTTTTTCTCTTTCATTGCAGGTGCCCAACGTAAGACAAGGAAATTCCGTTTTTCCGTGATCAGTCAAAACCTAATTCCTTCCTGATGGCTTTTTCAGCCTGTGCCCTGCTCAAAGTCTCAGGGAGACTGCATTCTTACATTAGACGGGCTGTCTTTCACACATTAGGAAACCGAGACCCTTACAGAAACTCCTTATTGAACAATTATCACAAAGGGTGCAACCACATTATATCCCATTTTAGGACCTCTAGCAGTATTTCTATTGCTGACCCTCTCCCCAAGAAAAGACTGTACACCAATCTCATTGTAAAAAGCCCTCAATGTCACCCAGAGCTGAAATGTCAGCCCCAACCCACCCTGCATACTCAATGCATCCGGCTTGGTTACCCAGACACCATCCTCATCAAAGTGGTTTATATGCACCAGTGGGTATGGTCTTGCTGAGCTCATAGTTTCTCCTTCCTATCTGCAGAGGTTTTCCTAGTGAATACACATATGTTAGTCTGGTAGTTATAGGGCATCCCACTAGAGAGCAGGCCCACAGAGCAAACAAGTACATGGCTTCTCCATCTACCACCTTTATTAAGAAACTGGACTCAGAAGAAAAAAATATGTCTTTCTTCATATCTTGGTTTTCTCCCCCTCCATTCACAGCCTAGCGTGGTCCTAGAAGAAGCTATAAAAAATCAACTGCTACCTTAAGGCAAGGGACAGCACTCACTAGAAGCAGTAAACCAGTGCCTCTCAAATTGGAATGTGCCTGAGAATCACCTGAGTGGTGCTTGTTTAAAATGATTTCAAAAATTTCCCCCCGTAGTTTCTGACTCAGCAGGTCCACAGGTAAAGCCTGAACTAGCACTTTTATCAAGGGCCCCAAGTGATTGGATGCCCGTGGTCCCTGGTCCCAGGACCACCCCTCGAGAAACCCCAGCAAGAGGGGCGAGTACAGAGAATGAGAGAAGGAGTTGAGTCAGGCCTCTGGAATTCTCAAGTGGTTTTAGCTTTGTTTATAGTCTGTTCCAACTGCTCCAATTCAAAGCCTGCTCAGTTAAAAATTCACCAAACACACCACAGACAGAAGTCTGACATGAAAGCCCTGATAACACTAATGGTGGTAATGGGAATTTCTTTAAATAGGGCACCTTGTTTGTGCCTAGTTGCCTTCTTTCAAGATTTATCGAGGTCCAGCCTCTTTGCTTTCTTTGCTTTGGAGAAGAAAGCTCTCATCTTTGGTTACTTTCATCGGGAATGCCATTCCCCAATGCCATCAAAATTTGTCTAGTTCGTCTTTTTTTTTTTGTTCTTACTTTTGTAAGATTTGCTACAATAAGCACAGTTATACTACTTTATATTTTAAGTACCATGTTCATTTTTTTTTAGGTGAACCTTATACAAGAGGTAGAAAAATACTCATGAGGCACTGATAAGATAGAATCAAACTCCCCACAAATACACACACACATGCACTAAAGGGAGGAGGACCTCAACAGGTTTAAAAAAGAACCTGAAGAAAAGACAAAGTATCAATAAAGCGGAGCACCTGGAGCACAAGAAGTCTGAGTGATATAAAAGTATTATTTTTTAAAAGGATTAGCTCTGCCGATTAAGCATTTATTCAACAGACATTTTGTGAAGTGCTGTCAAAAGCAGGAA
>NW_006781879.1:1299329-1362090 GCF_000442215.2 Lipotes vexillifer | reverse complement strand
GAATGGAAATAGAACCCAGGACTCCAAAATTTCCAGCTCTTGTCAATAAATCAAGCAATTTCCCTCCACAATCCAAAAGAGCTGCAATGCTCTGGTTATTTTCTAACATATGGCTCAAATATTTATATTTTAAGTGCTTTCAGCTTAGACTCAACATTATAAACATTCATTAACATTTATGCAACTTCTTAAGTAACTCTAACTCTAAGGTCAGACCAAACATACATTTGAACAAAATAAACATTCCCAATCATAGGCAAAAACGGTTACAGTGTTTACTTGATAACCTGACACCCACACTCAGTTGCCTTCCTTCCTCCCAAAATGTTCTTTAGGAATTTCTCCTCGCGCAACACAACGACAGTGTTAGAAGCCAGAAAGAGAAAAGCATGGTTCCAAAGATACCAAGCTTAGAACCTGAAATTTAAAATATTAGGAGAATCTATCTCACTGGTTGCCTGTGTTTCACAGAACCACATTAACTGACTCATTCAACAAACCCTTGTGTATTGCCCCACAGCTCCAGTCCAAACCGACAGGCTCCAAGTCCTTGTCATATAGTGCTTATATCCTAGCAGACTGACAATAAAACCAGTCAAATATTTAATATGGCATCAAATAATTTTAAGTGCCAAGAAGTAAAACAAGATGGAATAAGGCGGGTGGAAAGTGACAAAGGGTTAAGGAAAGAATTTTGCTATTTTAAGTAGAGGCGACAGAAAGAGAATTTAAATCATATTGACTAAATCCAAGAAGAAGAATATTAACTCCACTCTCCAGAGTCACAATCATGGGTCAGTATGAGAAGTGGAAGGCTGCTTACAAGCTTACAAGCACGTGAATTAATGAGTATCTAGGAATTTTAGAGAAGGCAAGAGAAGTTTGAGGCTAGATTCTTCTATTTGCTTGGTTGACTCCAAAGCAAAGAAAGAGAGACATGCCCCTCCTCTAGCCCTCCTCACATGAGCTGACCAAGATCATTTGCAAGGCTGACTCCCATGTAAAGGGCTGCACAAAAGGGAAAATGAGGAATCCAAGGAAAGCTATTGTTGAATTCCTTGGGGTTCTCTTTTTCAGGACAATAACTGACTGTAGTAACTTATACCATGAGATGCAAGTAGCCTAAGTAATAAGATTTTACAAAGATTATATGATTGCAATTATGATCAGATATATATATTTTTTATTCTTAATAAAGGAGGGACAAGCTTCAAATTCCTAGTGTAATTCTTATTTAAAACATGTAGATTTTTTAAAGATACCAATATCCTATATTAAAAGGCAGGATGCAACTGCCTTAGAAGTTTGAAAGAGTGAAATAAACCCTTGTATTTGAGAGAAAATAAATACTGGAGGAATCCAACAGTACAGGAAAGCCATAATCTATTTCAGATTTTTTTTTTTACATTTTTATTGGAGTATAATTGCTTTACAATGTTGTGTTAGTTTCTGCTGTATAGCAAAGTGAATCAGCGATATGTATAAGGACATTTAAAAAGTCATCTTTCTAGTAACTGGAATTAGGCTTTGGTTAGAGCTTCCATCATTCATGTTTTTTAATCTGAAATTGGTCCTTAAAAGCTGTAATGAATTAAACAATATACCACCCACAGAATCAACTGTAAAAATATACTGTAACTAAAAGCATAATGACTCATTTCACTTCCTTCCTCACTTTTCCATAATGAATTTGACCCCCTTCCTGTCACCTAATCTAATCATTGAAAGGGTTTCCATTAAATCAAGATTCTGCCCGTTGTGCTCTCAAGTCATTGCACTGGTTCTCCCCAATTTCATGGATAATTTTATAAACGTCACCTCCTACAACTGAATTGTTCAAAACGTAAAGTAGACAGTGATTCAATTCATGGCTGTGTGTTCCAAGAGTGGGGTGGTGATATACATGACATTTAAAGAATGAAAGTTTAAACTTTTTTCCAATGCAATCCAATAACTGGACATATTCTTAGACAAGTCATCAAACTTGATGAACACATGCGCACAGCACTACTCTTCTATTACTACCACCTCCTTCACCATCACCTCTAAAACTGAAAGTCTGCACAGCACATAAAAATTCCCAAAGCATTTTCACATACATTTACCTCATCTGATCCTCACAACAGCCTTGAGCCCTTTTAATTTTCCCTAAATCACAAAAATAAATTGTCTAAACTAAGATCTGGGGGTAAACTGCCAACTGGCTTTTGGCTTCATCAAATCTTAGGCTGCTTGTTACCAATGACATTTTAAGAATGTATTTTTGCTGCTAAGCAGACCCTCACTGACCTTTTCTCTACACTCCTCAATTTACAGATAGGGGTAGCAGCTACCCTGTGTCTACTGCGTACAGCATTATTCAAAGTAACTACTTAAAGCCAGATATTCAGATAGTTTACCACCTACACCAATTAGCAATTTCATTTGGATCTGTATTATAGATAGACAGAGACCCTATCTTTCGTCCAAGGTCACACACAGTTAATAACATTCCTTGTACAAACCTAGGTCTGGCTTCTTTATAAGGCTAATGTAGTTGACGACTAAAGACAACAGTGGGGGGAAATACGACTTCAGGTAAGGCTTCAACTGGCAAGTAGATTCATAACCCATCTTTAAAACTAGAATTTAAATGAGTAAGATCAGGAATCTCCTAAAGCAACTCAATTTTAACTTTTAGTAGCTTTCCTTAGTGGCCATAAAAGAAGTGCAATTATTGCTGGTTGATTAATTTTTAGCAGTTTCTTGCCTACCAAAAAAAATTAAAATCACACCTAAGAAAACAATGTGTAGAGGTTCCCCCCACCCTTAGGAAACAGTGATCATTTGACCTCATTCTGTGCAAATGACTGTTTCTCTTTCAGGCTGTATGTGTTTGCTTTAAATGTGGGAAGGAGGAGTATAACTATTATAAGTGTAATAGCTTACATTTGTAGAGTGCTTTACCACTTACAAATGCATGACATTATTCTTTTTGATCCTTATAAACTCATTGTAACAGTATAGGAATTATTACCCATTTTCACAAATAATTAAGTGGAGGCTCAGAGAGGTTACATAATTTGCCCACTGCCACTAAGTTAATAAGGGCAGAACAACGTCACAAATCCAGGTCCTTCTGTAAGTCTTAGGCTCTTATTATTTGGTCAGAAAAGCATCATGTAAGAAACATTCTGACGGCTCCTATGTCACTCTACAGTAATTCATTACCAGTATACGTGAAAGGTTCTGTCTCTAGACTGCTTCTTTCTTAACCTTCTATCACGATAACTGACACATTGTCTTACAGTGATAGAAGCAAACACTACAGAACTGTGCAAAGAAAGATGATCTCAAATGTCCAAGTTCTACAAAAAAGAAACTGGTCCACAAGATCTGTTTAAAGAATCCATTAATATGCTTCAGAATTAAACTAGTCAAGGGGGTGGGATCTGTCACCAGGCTTGTCAGAGAAAAGCAATAAAGAATAGAAGGTCTGGGACAAAAGAGGAGAGGAACAGAGCACAGAACCTGGGAAAATGGGAGTGACTGGAAGCCAAAGCTATTGACAGGAGAATTGTGGGAGCCTTAAAAAGCTCCCAATTCTTTCCACCCCTTTGTTGAAAAACATGCATTTACATCTGTTAAGTGATTCAATTTACTTATCTAGAGTCTAAAAGCATCTCAAGCCAAGTGAGATCTTTGAGATATTTTCTGAAATGTTCTTGAAAACTACTTGGGTTGTGTTTTGTTTAGTCTGTCTTTTAAGCACAGATTTTAAAAAAATTCGATTAGAAAAATAGGTAAAAGGCATGAACAGACATTTCACCGAAGAGAATGTTATCAATGGCAAAAGAGCACACGAAGAGGTTCAACATCATTCGTTATCAGAGAACTTAAAATTAAATCTAATGAGATCTCACTTCATACCTATCAGAGCAGTGAAAATAAGACCACCACCAAGTGCTGGCGAGGATGCAGAAAAACTAGATCACTCATACTTTGCTGGAGGAGTATAAACTGGTACAGCTACTCTGGAAAATGGTTTGGCAGTTTCTTTTAAAACTAAACATGCAATTACCATACGACCCAGCAATTTCAGTCTTGGGCATCTGTCCCAGAGAAATGAGAACTTATGTTCACATAAAAACCTGTACACAAATGTTCAAAGCAGCTTCACTCATAATAGCCAAAAACTGGAAAACAGCCCAGATGTCCTTCAATAGGTGAATGGTTAAACTATGGCATACACATATCATGGAATACTATTCCACAATAAAAAGAAAAGTTTTTGGTGCATGCAACAACCTGGATGACTCTCCCGGGAGTTATGGTGAGTCAAAAGAACCGATCCGAAAGGTTATAAACTATATAATTACATTTATGTAAGGCTTTTTTAGAAGTGGCAAACCCATTAGGGGCTAGGGATAGTAGAGGAAGGTGGGAGGGAAGTGGGTGTCACTGTTAACAAGGGCAACAAGAAGGATCCTTGTGCTGTTCAGTATCTGTATTGTGGTGGTGGATCCACAGATCCACACATGTGATAAAACTGTACAGAACTAAATACACACAAACACGAGTATAAGCTAAACTGTAAGTGTAACCAAGATTGGTAGATTGCATCAATATCCTGGCTATAATATCATACTATATTTCTGCAAAATGTTACCATTCGGGGAAACTGGTTTAAGGTTTTATTATTTCTTACAACTGCATGTGAAGCTATAATTATCTCAGTTCAAATTTCAATTAAAAAACCAGAACAATTACAATTATTTGCTAGCTTAACCATCTTGGAATTAGTATTTTGCCTTCCTTCTTTGAAACAGGACAGCTCTTTGCTTCATTCCCAAGCAATTACTTATCATAACTAGCTTCCATTATATTTATTATGAAAACGATTCATTAAAATTAAGCTCATGAGTGAAAGAAGCCTTAAACCAACAGCACACGTCGTGAGGCTTCAATTTGCGTGAAGCTGCAGGAGAGGCATATCTAATCTCCGATGGAAAAAAATTTAAAGCTAGAGGAGTGGTTACCTGCTGGTAAGACAAGGAGTAGGTGACTCGGAAGGCAAAGAAAAACTAGCTGGGGCGAGAGTAACATTCTAGATCTTGATAGGAGTCCAAGTTACACAAGCGTATACATTTGTCAAAATCAAACACACCAGCAAGATTTGTGCACTTCATTATAAACTTTACATTAAAAAAAAAACTGTAAACAAATTGAAATGAAGCCTGAATCACTAGCTTTCTATCTATTAGCTTCTCATTCTTTAGACCGAAAATTCTATGCAGTAAGACACCACACCTTTGATATATCCAGGGTCAAACTAAATGATTACAAAAGTTTACAATTATCCCAGCTCATATACACTCTTCTCAGGGAAAGGAAATTGCAATCAGAGTAACCATGAAGCAAATTCATATAAAAAAAGCATCATTAAATCAGACTAAATTAAATTAAAACAGATGTAATTAGTGCCCTCTGAAACTAATTTTAGCTAATACTTTGTTTACTATATAGATGTAGCAACTGCTGACCTCAGGCACTTTCAGCTGCTTTTATATTAATTACTACATGTGCTTTTTATAGTCCAGCTCAAAATATCCTTTATAGGTCTGAGTAGCTAATATTCTTCTGCCAAAGTAATTCCAAATGAGTCTCAGATCCCACAGAAGAAAAAATATCCTATGAAATCCACATATTGATATTGATGTAACATCGCTGGGATGGTAATAAGAGTTACAGGTTTTGCTTTGCTTTAACCATGATTTATTTCTATTTAGGATACTTACTTATTTTGGTTCAATTACCTGAGGGATGGTGGGCTGTTCTTAATTACAATTATACCCAATAGGACTCGACCCTTTTCACTTAATAGGCTTACATTGCAGAAACATGTCTTAATTGGCCAGACAAGTCAAGACGCTGATGAAAGTTATTCCCTGACCCTACCAGCGATTCATGGAGAAGATAATGTGAGAAATGTCTAATGCCTACTATCCACTTTGGTCTTAAAACTTTGCTCATGTTCCAGGCTCCATCACCAGCTCCGTTTTAGGTTAAATCACTCTCAGATTGATGGGATATACTGTGGCCACGAGCTCTATCACCAAAAATATGAAGTAAATGTATATTGTTAATTATTCAATGATATGAAGGAACTGCTGAAATATACATGACTCAAAATATTTCAGGGACAAATTTTGGCTTGTTTCTTTCTATTTATTAAACATATTAAGATACACAAGATTTTAGTTTCAACTCTACAGAGAGAAGCGGAGAGAAAGAAAACCTATAGGAAACAAGAAGTTGCATCTAGAAGAGCAGTTGCCCAGGTAAAGGTCAAGGAAGGAGATAATGACGTTGTGAACACACGGTGCTATGAGAAACACCCAGAAGAAGTCTTCTGGATTTATCAATTAAGTATCAGTAATAAAATGAAAGCAGGAGCTAACACAAGAATCAATGTACATGCGACCAGGGCACATGGAATTTCTATTCAAACGCCGAGGGTAGCTTCCCTATTTTCCTGCTCCAACTGTGAGAAAGTACACTCTCATCTTTTATTATGCTTGACTACCAATTTCACTGGGTTTCTACAGCTGGCTGCGAGCCTCAGTAGAGTCAAATAGGAAAGTTCTACTCTGTCTAGTTATCAGAAGTAGCCCAATGACTTGGGCTAATGCAATTCTACCCATGTTCACTAAATAGCACCCAATTCACTAATCAGGTTAATGGATTTGGAAATGACTGTTAGATATACAACTTTGACCTCTTTTCCTGTCCAAAGAGCTTCCTCAACTAAGATTTTTTTTAATAAAAACAGTATAAAAATGCCATAAATGCAAGACTGTATTCTAGCTACCAAGCAAAACTGGATCTGCCATGTCCAGGTGCTAAGTAACCCTACTGCTCGCACCCAGGCCCTCTAAGTGGTCACATCCTTCCCTTAGGTAGTTATTTTGATATAATTTGCTTCTAAGTTACTACCAGTTTGAATCCTCAGCCTCATTTCATTCCTTACCCTGACATCAGTGGGCACTTCCGCAACAGAGTGCTAGACTTTATGAAAGATGCTTTGTGGTTCTGAACAGGCCAGAGAATAGCTTTACTTAAGAATCCTGCAACCTCTTGTCCTATAAATGCTGAACCAAGAACTGTTTAAGTTGTGAAGTAATTTGAGCCATTCCTTCCAAATAAGAGGTAACTACACATGTAAGAATTGGGATATTCAAATAAGACTGTGTGATGATTACCAAACTAGGATGAGAAACCCAAGTGTCTCCTTCTCCATCCCACGCCCCTCCCCACCCTCTAAATCCCCTCCCCTCTCTACAAACACCTCTAAATGCCCTTCACAGAGTAACGTTTTTGAGAAGCATGTGCCCGTTCACAGTAGGTAAGAGTGCATTGCACTACGAATGTTTCTTCTGAAAGCTCAGCATTTCTTTACTGCTGAAGATCTATTCAGAAATCCCTTCCTCCTCAGGCTACAGAGCATTATTCAGCCAGGGGGCCAACAAATGCTGATATTTCAAGAAATCTAATCTCTTAATGACTGCTGTCACAGAAGAGAGAAGGGCTGTGGAAGAGTCATCTTGAAATAAGCTTCATCTCAGATACAGGCGAGCCCATAAATGCTAGCAGGGAATCAGAACTGCCACCATCATGGCATCAACATACTGCAGTCTGGCAGCCCAGGGGTGCTGCTGCCCAGGGAGGATGAGCTGTCCCTTCCAACACCCAAGCTCCACGTTCTTCTTCCACCATATCAAAGTATACTCACTATTTAAAGATACACCCAGGTTTCTGGGTGCTCAAAACAGAGCAAGTGTGTGTGCTGATGCAGGTAAGGAGGAGAGAAGATCTAGGTAGATGGGGCCACTCACTGAAGGCTTACTGCAAGGCTCAGGTTTTCAGCTAGACTGTCAGTAATAGCAAATATAAGTTACTGAACAGGGGAAGGAGGGCAACCTAGGCAGAGAGAAAATTTGTGCAAAATAACAAAGTGAAAACACGTGTGTTGCATGCAAAAAAAAAATAGCAAGTAGACTCACTTGGCTTTAGCAGATTTTCAACAACTATGGTGATGCCAAACGGTGTAAAAGAGGGTAGACAAGGGGCTTCCCTGGTGGCGCAGTGGTTGAGAGTCCGCCTGCCGATGCAGGGGACACGGGTTCGTGCCCCAGTCCGGGAATATCCCACATGCCGCGGGGTGGCTGGGCCCGTGAGCCATGGCCGCTGAGCCTGCACGTCTGGAGCCTGTGCTTCGCAACAGGGGAGGCCACAGCAGTGAGAGGCCCGTGTACTGCAAAAAAAAAAAAAAAGGAGGGTAGACAAGATTTAGGGGAAGTGTTAATTCACCTGACACATATGTATTACGTAAGCATCAACCACGCACAAGTCACTATTCCAAGGTGCTGGAGAAAAACGTTTGAGAAAAAAATTAAAAATCTTCCTTTTCAAAGGGAAACCAGCCCTCAGACACAGAGGTGATTCAAACAAGATTCTAAACATCAACTCTGTCATTGTAATTCCTTCCAAAGAAGCACAGTAGAGGTTTTCAGTTTGAAAATCTGATCTGAAAGAAATGCATAGAATTTAGGTGGATTGAGGAAATCCTCTCCAACTTAAGTTCTTTAACTATCTTGTCACTGGCAAGATCTAATATGAGAATGGTATGAACGGCAAGATAGAGACAAATTTGGTAGACACAACGAATTCTCTCTTCTCTGTATGCTTATGAAAAGCAACCTTTCCTAGAAAGTGTGTACTATAGCTTCATCAGCGGCTCAAAAGTATTGCCCTAAGGCCTCAAAGTGGGGACAGACTGAGCTTTGTTCTCTGCCTGCCCGAGTGTACAAACCCATTCCAAATCCACGACACTGGTTGTTCATAATTAAGTCTGACATGGGGGAGTCTGAAGGAAAGCAAAGGTTCAAGGGCTCCACAGGGGACTGGAAAGAATGATCAGGGAAGGGGAAGTAGGTTTTTCCGGCTGTAAAACAAGCACAAATAGCCATCTGGAGGGGTTTTTGTTTTTGTTTTTTTTTAATGTTACAATGGGTTGTGTTTTTTTCCTGCAGAAGTCATCTCTGCTTTTAAGTAATAAAAAATCACATAGGTGAGGAGAAGGAAAAAGAGGGCGATTTGGAACCAAGGAGTTTACTGCCCACCTCTGCCTAAGTTGTTGGTGTTCACAGTTAAGGTCAAGCACTTAACACCCAGCACAGTGAAGATGCCTCACCTCCCCCTCACTCGTATGACAGGGCTGTCAGTGTAGAAAGGGACTGAGACTTGGAGAAATGACCCTGCCTGATCTCCAGATACAGCATTCCTTTCAAGGCATCCCTCACCCTCCAGAGAGCCAGACTCTTGGAGGGTATGGTTTGGGTCAGAGATATTTAAGGGAAAAGATGACAGAGCACCATCATCTCATTCCACAAGGGAAGTCACTCAAGTCAGAAAGGCTAAAATGACCAGCCCAGGACAGACGGCGGGAAGGCCAAAACTTGATCAAAGAATGGCCTCTGGGGCCTTGCTCCAGCTCAGCAGGCCAGCTCTGAGAGCCACAAATTCAGCCAGGCGTGTGTTTCCTGTATGGCCTTCAGAGGAGAGATGTTACAACTCTACGAGTTAACCCCCATTTTACAGATGGGGCAACTAAGGTACAGAAAGGTAAGCGACTCAGGAAGTTTGATTTTGGAGTGTGTATTTGTCGTCTCACTCCTCCAGCAACCTTCCTGTTAGTGGGAGGACACAATGCTACCACAGATGCTCTAAGCTGCATTTCTACCTGATAATTACTAGTGATAACAGAGGTAGTTCCCTGATGCTCTGTATGTCTCCTGCTCACTTTCCATTTTCATTTCAGATACAGTATTATGCTCCCAACCCTTCCCCAATTATACATACTATATCCTGTTTATATGCCACAATCTACAGAATGAGGGAGACTGACTCCAAACCTCACTGCCCAAATCATCTCCTTCTGTTGGGTTTCAGTGGATGGTTACCTACACAACAGGTTCATCTGGTTAAGAATTCAATGTTTCTTAAATTCTCTTCTTGGTAACAAGTACTGTAGTCTCTACCCAGAATGTGTTTGGTTCAGCCTGAAACATTCACCAATTACCCACTAAGGAAGAATACTTTGGGCGTAATTGATGTCCAAGCTTAACTAGCAATGGCCTCATGAAATTTGCTGTATATGGCATTTCTCAAAATGAAAGGCATTACAAGCAGGCAACAATCTCAGGTATTTATTGGCATTCACCCTCGAAATGATTTAGGAACAGAGTGGGTCGCTTGTGGGGGATGATACCAAGAAAACTGAGGAAGAAGCTAAGAAGGGCAGATATAGGCAAGAAACAAACATTTACCTGAAACATTCTAGTACCACAGTTACTAGTGACAACATGACACCCTAGAGACATCCCCTTCCTCCCCCACTTACCTTTTGGAAACTGGGAAAGCGGAAGAGAGCTCATAAGATTTTAATTTCTCCCATGAAAAAAGGGGGGGATTGGGAGAATTCATTCAACTAGATTTCATTTCATTAGGTGGTATGTAAAGAGGCTGAGTCAGGGCTAAAATGCATCAATAGTGGAATGATTCATTCAATTCACCAAACTGGGTGGTGCTACCTCTAACTCAAATCTTCCTTCAGACAAGATTTGGAAAGCTGGCAGTTTGAGAAACGTGTGCCCCTGCGCCCTGTGTCAAGCAGAGCCTGATCACTGCAGAAACCAAATGATTGAGCCAACAGTCATGTGTCACCACGGAAAAGAAGCGCTTTCCAGGGGCACCTCTTTGGGTAAGAAAAAGCACCTCGTTCATAAGCGATTTTAATTTGCCGCACGCTTTTTACAGATACCTCCAAACAATTAGAACACTGTGTCGCAAAGTGAAATTGCTCATGCCTAGTTGCAAATTTATTGCCACAAATGGGGTCCCAAAGAAGCACTATTAACTTTACTGGCGACTTGTGGCTCCCTGATTATGAGTCATCTCCAATAAAGTCATGCAGGGATCATATCCACGGTGGCAGAAAGGGGATACTCAGCAGCAACAAGGAGGGCGGGCAAGATCCCAGAAGGAAAAAAACAGAAACATGATGTGAACAGGGAGGAAGGATGAGTCCTTCAAGTCAAAGGAAAGGAATCGAGTACTGAGGGAAAAAATAGGCACGTACCATGGAAGACAAGAAATGTTCCATTCTCTTCCTGGAAATCGGGGTGCCAACCACCTGCGCCAGCCTTGCCCCAAACGATGTCAGTTACACATACATATGACTGAAAGCCTTGGAAATGTGAATAGACTTAAAAGAATAACTTTTGCTGAAGTCTTGTCATTCATATCTCATCTGAACTGTGTCAGAAAGAAACATAGGAGAAAGCCATTCTCATGCTCATTCATTAAAGTGTATTAGCAAAAGTTAGATGTTGTAACAGATTTGCTAGCTCATTGTGGAAAACTGAGTGGAGCAAATGTGAATAATTTCACAGGTTCATAATCCCTATTCAACTATTGTTAAATGTTCTGGCATAGTTACTTCTAAATATCCGTAAGTACATTTTTACATAGATAATATTGTATCTGCATTCTTATATTCCTTTCACATTTTCTAATGTAAATCAAACTTAAATGTAAATTAAAAACAATGCCTAAACAGTTTTAATATCCAATATTTCTCATACACTTTAACATACATAATTATTTCTCTATTGGTGTATGATAGGGATATTGTCATAGTTTTCTCATGGGAAGAGCCTTTTGCATGGAGACTTCATGTGTCTATAAATGATAGAAGTGTATCTTTTAAGGTCTTTAAGATGTGCACTCCTAAAAAAGAAATGTGTAATATGAAAATGTAGTGTTTTCTGTAATTATTTAAGTAACTTTTATTAATAAATAATTGACATTAACTTTAGCCCTTTTTAATTCTGCAATTTCTCATGGATCCCAGACTCTGTTATCATGCCATTAATGGTACTTTTTAGAGAGTGATTTTACTTTCTAAAACATTTCTAAGTATGTTTAGCAGTTCCACTATAAAAGCAAATATACGCAGGAGGATAGAAAGAAAAACTGTGGAGGAAAGGAGGAGGGAAAAAGCGGAGGGGGGGAGGAATTTGTCAACTATACCCTAAGGCCCATACCATTAGTGAACTTTAGATTCATTTTAATTCATTTCTCAAAATTTTCCCTGAAAAATATATTCTCACATGTTAAGTGCAACAAAAAAACCAAGTTCAGATTTAACAGAGTGCAGAGGGGAAAGGTCCAAGAGTAAGGTAAGAGACATCGGTAAGAGTGCGTCCAAGAGTCCAGAGAAAAAAAGCACAAGGGAGAAGGGACCAAGCATCCCCCTTTATGAGCAGAAAAGACAGAAGACACATTTTCTGTTCCCCTTGGTTTCTGTTCAACTCCAGGTCTGAGATGTGGGACGACCCCAGGGCCAGCAGAGCTTAAGATGACCCTCCCACCCCATTCATTTCTGCCCAAGTATCCCCCCAGCCCAGCCCCACTGTGTCAGCCCAGGCGGGAGGCAGCTCCAGGCACCAGAAAGTCATTGCTAGGTTTGGCACAAAACTCTCACACTCAGTGAAAACAGGCCTCCAAATAAGAATGAAGCAACAACCAGCAAAGAACCACTCTCCAAACAGCCTTCCAAGGAGAATGAGCCTGGTGAAATCCTCTGTGCAAAAGTTCACACCATAAAACAGCTGCTGCTTAATGTCTCGGGGTTCTAATTAGCCCTGAGCTCCTGATTTGCACAGAACTTCTGGCCAATGGTGTCCAATCTCCTGTGCTTCCGTGTGCCGTTCAATCCCATAAGTGCTCTTGGTCAAAAAACTAGGTCATAAACTTATCCACTGAGAAGCATTTACTGTCATTTCAAATGGTGTATTCTGTTCAAGAGGTTATGATAATAAAGGAAGGGCTGCAAACGTGCTTTCGAGTTCTGGCATGAGCTTGCCAGTTCCAAATACTGGCTCGTTACCTTATCTTAGTTTGGCTCTTTTAGACTCAAACCCACTGAACTCTGACCCTTTTCTGGACGAATACAAATCATTTCTTGAATGACTACATCAAATTTTATTTATGCTTTTTTTCCCCCCAGCTTTAACCTAACAGGTCCATGCCAAACAAAAAAGTTTCCTGTTTCGAAAAATATTAACGTTTCACCCCTGCCAAAGTTTACAGCATAGTTCTATCCTGCCACAGAAAGAAGGATGGGGTGCGGCAGGGGTGAGGGAGGGGAGAATGGAGGAGGGCAGCTGTTTTTTCAATCAACTCCAGCAGAAAACCTCCCACTTGCCCACGCTGCCCCTTCTACACCCCCAGCAAAGAGAAGCAGTGGGGAGGCAGCCTGACAAGCCCGATTCCTCCAAGGAGGAATCAAGCTAGCTCACTGGCTTTCTCAGCTCCCACACAATTGACCAAGGTCCTTCCTAATTCCCCCGGGGAGCATTAAGGGTTAGTCTCTGCTTCCTGGGATGCTGACTCCCGTTCTGATGGAGCCCCAAAGGCTTCAACCTCCTCGCCATCCATCCTCACCAGAATCTTCAGGCACACCATTCCCCCACCCCAGCACGTCTGAGCTCCCAGGCACACACGGCAAGGTTACAGAGTAGCTAACTCAAAGGTGGATATTTTTCATCCCACACCTTCCAGGAATCTGCTGGAACTCCTCCCTACAAAAGGACACAGCTGCTGTCAACAGTCCCCAGCCCCCGCAACCAGTATGTCTTCCCCTCCGAGCTAAGCAACTGGGCTGCTCCTGAGTGGGAAGGGAGGAAGGGAACCTGAGAAGGCAGGACAGAGCAGCTGCAGCCCACTCCCTCCTCAGCCGGCTGAAAAGTTCTAGTTGGTTAACCTAGAAAAACCTGGCGCAATGAGATCAAAGGGTGGCTCCACGCAAGCAGGACCTTTGATTATTTTTTTTCCCTTCTAGTGGGCAAGCAGAGAAGAGGGAAAATAAGGACAAACGTGTTCAAAACAGAAATACTGCCTAACACTAACTTGGCTGTGGGCAACAACCAGATTACAGGTCCAACACCTCCATTTCTGTCCAAGTGGAAAGAGAAGCTACAGGGTGCAACCTAGATCCAGCTCTGAACTCTGCTGCCCAGAGACTCTGCCAGCCCCAGAGGATCAACAGAACCCCAAACTGCCCCTCATACCCGAGATGCCCCCTCTCTTTCATTCTTGGTAAGCTTTTTTAATGCCATGGTAATTCTAATTACTGTGGAATGGTCTTTTAACTAACTGCAAAACATTAACATTCTTGGTGTGAAATGATTTAGTATTTAAAGACGACAATACACGTACATGAACTTTTCTTTTAAAAAGCCTCTCAAACCTCTCTCAAATGACTGAACTCTAGCCAAAGAATGTATCGATGTTGTTTTAACAGTTTGCTTTACTATTTGAAAAAAAAAAAATCTAGATTTAGGTAGCATTCATCTAACCCCAACGTCATGACACATTGTCCATCGCTGACTTTAAAATGATAATAGGAGCTGGCACATCATAGGCACTAATTCAAATCATCATGCATCTCTGAATGTAGGTTCAATACAACCTAACTCACATTAATTGCCTTGAAGGTTCATCTGAATTCTACAATTAAAAAGAAAAGTTGGATTGCTTTGAAAGGCATAAAATACCAAAACAAAATGTTTTCAGTTTTGGCCTAGTAAATATGTAATTAACATAACAATTGTTGGTGTAAGAGCTATATTTCTAAACTATGTCGTGTCAAATAAATGTCACACAATTTAGGTCACGCTATTTATAACTCGCACACACACCCTTTGTTTTTCTTGAAACAAGAAAATAAGGTAGTATCTAACTAAGCCAACTCCTAATTCCAAATCAGTAAAATCTAAGTTGGAAATCTGATTCTTCTTTCTTCTCCTTACCATCTCCCTCAGTGGAGGATAGGAGCAGGAGAGAGTCAAGTAAGAACTGGAAAAGTCCATCTGTTAGGAACTTGAATTTCCCAATCTAAGGCCAAGACAGTGGGATTTAATAGCTGACTGAGGGCTTGTCAGTCAAACAGACCATCCCAGGAAGAAAACCAATTAACTTCTTTACTTTTCTGTGGGAAACAGGAAATGTATCTACACACACAGACCCCTCTCCTCTCCGCCTGCCCTCGGCTTGGCTCCGTGTGCACTCACCTCAATCATCACCTGGTAAAAAATTATTTGCAGCCAAGCAAATACTTATGAACTTAATTTGAACTCTGTTTGTCGTCTTTCTGCAAAGAAACCAAAGTATAAAACTCTTGTATCTCGGGCTTCCCTGGTGGCGCAGTGGTTGGGAGTCCACCTGCCGATGCAGGGGACACGGGTTCGTGCCCCGGTCTGGGAGGATCCCACGTGCCGCGGAGCGGCTGGGCCCGTGAGCCATGGCCGCTGAGCCTGTGCTCCGCAACGGGGGAGGCCACAGCAGTGAGAGGCCTGCGTACCGCAAAAAAAAAAAAAAACTCTTGTATCTCAATGAGCCCCCTAGAACATCAGGAGACATGAACCCAAAAAAAGGGAGAAAAAAAGAACAAATCCCAAAAGAGATGATTACCATGTGTTTCCATGTCTCTTACTACAGAGTTAGTCACGTGGCCTTTAGGTGACAAGCGCCACAGGATTACTGTTTGGCATGTTCAACGTTACTTACCCACAGGATTAAATTCATAAATAAAAATGAGTAATACTTCCAAGATTTTTGACATCACTAAGCAGCCTTAGGCAGCCAATCAGAAACCTCCATTTAAAGTCAATTTTCTTGCTAAACCACTAACCATTAACAGTATCTGCAGTATCTATAAATCCAAACTGCAACAACCATACAATCAATCAAGCAATATCATCATATCACATCCTCTAACACGCAGTGAACTTCCTAAATACCTAGTATTGAATGGCAAAGGACCTAATAAGAAAATTTATATCCTAGGTCCAGAAGAGAGAGTTCTGTGAACAATGGACCACTCAAAATACTCTATAAAAGGTGAGATGAAACACAAGTTCTAGACATAGTTACATATGATTATGAAAGGCATATGCTCCATGGCTCCAAGTCATCTGAGAATTAACCACGTCCAAATGTAGTTTCAAGGTTGTAAAAAAAAAAAAAAAAAAAAGTAGCTACAGTTTGCACTTCCCAGATTTTAGAGCTGTCCTCCACCCTCTTGGCCTTCTTGCAAGAACAAACTTGAAAATAGGTGTCTACGAAGGGCCTACTTATCTCCATCTCCGGGCCTGTCCAGTCAGGGAGAGACATGTGGTTCTTTCAAGAATGGCACAAACACGATCAAAGGAATATATGGGGAGAGGCAGAAACGAGTATGCCTCACTATATCCCATAGATACCAAAGGTATCAGATTCTCAGGCAAAATTTTAATGTTCTTTTTTAAAAACTGTCAAGGTACATTAAGTCTCTTATCACATTTAAGGCCTATTGCTACCCTTTCAGACGGAGTCCAGGACTCCCCTCCATCACTCCTTAACTTCTCCACTTGACCAGAACATACCCTGAGTTCTTCCAATTAGACCAATATTTAGATTTCCTAGTTTATCTTTCCCAATGTCAGGAAAAAAGAGCAATCTTACATGAAATAAAAATGCTTACATTGTGAGAACTACTGGGAAATGAGAATTTTAAAGTCTCTTATAATGTGATTACGGCCACTAGCAGGAAAAGGGATTACTCTTAACCGTAATAGAAAATTAAGCAGCAGAACTCTAGGTAGACAAAACACAAACCAAGCTGGCAGCATTTCCCTACCTGAAGAGCACTCATGAATCATCCTGGCTGTCTTGTAATAACACTTCAGCAAACTCACCAGTGAAATAAGATTGTTGCCAATTCCCATGCATTTAAAAGAGGACAGATATGTCACCCTATGCAAAACATGGCACCATGTGATCAGAAAGACATTTAATAATTTGAAGCCGGACAATAAATGTCGGCAAATACTTTGGAACTGTGTGCCTCTGAAACAGACCATTTAGGACAAAGTATATTCCTGAAATATACTTTGCACACTCAACCAATTTGTTTCTTCTGTAGTTTGCATTTGTAAAAGGACTTGGGATGTAGCAAAGTCATGTGAGTGACTTCATGCTTGGACATGATGTTCAGGGGATACAAGATACATGTAACTGAGAAAAAAAATGCACCAATGCATTTTCCACAGCTTCCCTAGAAAGACAGCCACTGCATCCTATCAAATCAAAAGCTCTTGCCTATGGGAACTTTTGTTACAGCTGCTACCAAAAAGAGAGGGAAAAAAACAGGTTTCTGGTTTTCGTAGGAAAAGAATGATTCCCAGATTATGACTTTTGACAGCTAAGAGAGGGAATGACTTATTCGGAGTAAATGTGAAACACATGGTTTTCTCAGAGGGTTTTTGTCCACCCTGCACAGTTATTTCTCTTATGTGAAAGAGACAAATTATTAAGATTTAAGCACAATATCCTTCAGAATGTGGCATACATTTCTGCTTAAAGCCTGAGGGCCGAGGCTTGAAAAGATGATTCCAAAGTAGGGAGACACCCTGCTCCTCAGCCCAGAGACAAGCCAAGCAGTTTCACCCCACACACCAGGGAATGCAGCTGGATGGCCACGGCAGCCAACAGCATCTCTGCCCAGTGGACCCTGATCCAGAACGTGAAGAGAAATTTCAGCCAACTGAAAAGGCCAGTGGCCTCACTGGGAAATATGGGGACCCAGCCACCCAATGTAGGGTGGTGGGCTTTTTTGCTCTTTTGCCCTTTTGTCAGAGTGCTCTCTCTTTACCCCAGTGGTTCTTAACCCCAGAGGTACAGGAGAATCACCTGGAAGGTTAAAGAAAATTCCCACGTCATCTGCACCTAGAGTTGAGAGCCACTGTTCTATCTCAGCTTTAAACTCCGTCACTTAGACTTCTGATGAGAACTGCCAAGCAAGCTCTCCTTTATGATCAGGTTTTTTGACACGTCCCAGGGGCTCTCCAGGGAACATTCGCACACTTCCCATGCTGACCTGAGGACACTCAACCGCTCTGTGCAGAGCGCCCCGAGGTACAGCGTGTTTCCCACACCAGCCCGGGTGGGGGTGGGGGGCGGTGGGCAGCTCACTCCCAGAAAGCCCCCGGCTCTCCTCCCCACCCCCGCTGCCTTCCTGCCGACGTCACTGACTAGTCTTGGGGGAAGGCGTGGGATAGAATTTCTCAGGAGGTCCTATCCAATGTCCCAGCAATCTGTAACACAGGAAAGAGCTCTCTGCAGTCTGTCGCTGTGATACAAATGCTTCTCACCGATAGACCTCAACTGTCAGTCTCACCCTAAACACACACCCCGCTAAGCAGAGCTAAGCACATTCTCTGAACAACTGAAAGGATATGACTGAAATGCCTGTTAACTGTACTTAATTACCTGTATTACAAAAGCTGTATACAGTAAGTACCCCTCACCCCTCCACACACACACACACCAGCTACCCCCTTCTCCACTGGACCATTTCTCAGGTCATGAATGTCCATCGATATACAGGGATAAGGGTACCAGAAGCTTAGCAAGAGCTAAGCCACAAATAGTTCTTTCACAGTTGTCCCATGTTATAGATACGAATTCTTCATTTCTGCAAAGTCTACTTGTTCACAGACCAAAGTCATAAACTTCAGGGGGTTGGGGGGAGAATGGCAGCTTTAGATGTGAAAATACAACAACTTGAATGATAAATTTTAAAATTGTATAGGTAAAATGTATTCTATATTTCTAAGTTTAAAGATTAAGTCTAACTGTGTAGCTACGTTAATTCCATCAATAGTTCGTTGTTTTGCACAACACAACTTAGTATTTGCTTAAAATTTGTTATTAGAAGTGTAAAGTCCATAAAATGAAGACTCACATGTAACAGCTGCTGTTTATTGAACGAGTGGCAGCCAACACGCACTAAGCTAAGTGCTTTTATCCCATTTAATTGCTTCAACCTGATGGAGGAGCTACCAGGGTCTCCATTTTATAGCTGACTACCTAAAGTTTCAATAAATATAAATAAAACTGTGCCCGTAGTCAGCAAAACTAGAGGATGGCTGACCTGGGATTCGGACAGAAGTCTGGCTGACTCCAAAACCCTTAACCACTTCTATAAACTACTACAGTAGTTATCTTTTATAAGTGAGTAATGTACTGAAACACCACTCCCACCACCATTTTTTAGAAAAGGTTAGGAGTTAAGTAAGAATTCAGATTCCCTAAGGAAAGCTTCATAATGGCATAGTGACATGTGGGGTTTGAGAATCTTTTCGGTTATACACTGACCAGAGACACACTACTGAACCTCTGAGCACCCACGTTCTCTTCTGTAAAATGAGCACAACAATGTCGAGGCCAGAGTTGTTGGGAGGACAAAACGAAAGAGCACATTAGATTCAGTCCCTGTTCTCTTTCTTCCCTCTCTTAGCCTCAGTTTCCTACTCTGTCAACTAGAAATAATAAACGTTCTAGCGTATCAAAGTCCTTAAAGAGAGAAATTTATAAAAATGAAAATGCTTTGAAAAGTGCACAGTGATGTTTTAGAGAAACTGTGTTTCTCATCATTAGCACTTTTAGGTTACTGAGTCTTGCCAGAAAGAAGTGATAAATTATCACTTAATTCACATTGAGGAGTTCCTATTTAAGAGTGTCTGAACTTCTGTTATTTTGGAAAGCAAATTATCCTGACTCATTTGTTTTTCAACTCTGAATTGTCTTTGTTTTGGTTTTGATTCCTCTTGGCGCAGTGGTTAAGAATTCACGGGCCAATGCAGGGGACACGGGTTCGATCCCTGGTCCAGGAACATTCCACATGCCACAGAGCAACTAAGCCCGTACGCCACAACTACTGAGCCTGCACTCTAGAGCCCACGAGCCACAACTACTGAGCCCATGCGCCGAGCCCCCAGTCCCCAACAAGAAGCCACCGCAATGAGAACCCCACACACTGCAGCAAAGAGTAGCCCCCGCCCGCCACAACTAGAGAAAGCCTGTGCAGCAACGAAGACCCAACGCAGCCAAAAATAAATAAATCTATAAAGAAAAAAATCATCAAGTACCCATCAAGTGCACAGGCCTGCAGGGAATAAAAGTTTGAAAGTAGGTTTCTTACCCTTGAGGAAGATATAATACATGGTAGGGTTGTCTTAAAGTAAGCACACATGCAATATGTGGATTAATCAGCAGCTGTCAGTAGCTAGGACTGGGGACAGGGTGTGACTATTAAAAAGTAGCAGAAGGGAGCTCCTTTGTGGTAAGGGAACAATTAGTTCTGTACCTTGACTGTGGTGATGGTTATTTGAATATACTGTATGTACAAGGATGATAAAATCTCATAGAAATATGTACCCCCCGACAAAAAAATGCATATAAAAACTGCATATAAAAATATGCATGTAAAATCAAATAAGGTCTCTACCTGAGTTAATAGTACTGTACTGAGGCCAGTTTCCTGGTTTTGATAGCTTACTACAGTCATGTAAAATTACCACTGGGGGAAGCTGGGTGAAGGGCACAAGGGGAACTCTATACTGTTACAATTTCTTGAGTCAATCTACATAAAAATAAAGTAGCACTTCTTTATAGTAGGATGAGGAAGCTCCCTATAAACTGATATGCAAAGTCCTCTAAGGTGAATAGTTAAGTGAAAAGAGGACAGTATTGCACAATGTGTGTAACATGCTACCTTTCTGTAAAAGGGCCCTTGTGCAGCATAAAGGGACTATCGAAGGATAAGAAACGAACAGTGGCTTCTGATGGCGGTTGAAAAGGAAGAACTTGATGAGGCACAAAGATGGGTGCTTTGTCTACTTTTTGGGCTTTTGAACCATTCAGATTATTCAAAATAAATCAAAAGACAAAAATTAAAAATAATTGATAGGGGCTTCCCTGGTGGCGCAGTGGTTGGGAGTCCGCCTGCCGATGTGGGGGACGCGGGTTCGTGCCCCGGTCCGGGAAGATCCCACATGCCGTGGAGCGGCTGGGCCCATGAGCCATGGCCGCTGAGCCTGCGCATCCAGAGCCTGTGCTCCACGGCGGGAGAGGCCACAGCAGTGAGAGGCCCGCGTACCGCAAAAAAAAATAGTAATTGATAGTATCAATATAAAAACCTGTATGCCATTAAATTGTTCTTTACTGAACAATTTACATGTATTATTTTTAATCCTCAAAACAAGAACGAAAGTGGCTGAGGTTTTCTTTTTGCTTTTGTTTTTTTAAGAGGGTAAAACCAAGACTCAAGAGTAGTTTTTTAAACTTTTGCCTAAGCCTATGGTCTTTACACTACAATCAATTCGCTATTAAAGGTTTGCTAAACGTGCCACGCTGCTTGTCTCAGTGCCCTTGTACATGGCTTTTCCTCTGCCTGACACCACTCACCCCCTCACCCTACTTTGTCTGCCTGAAAAACTCC
Source organism: Lipotes vexillifer (assembly GCF_000442215.2). Classification (NCBI taxonomy): domain Eukaryota; kingdom Metazoa; phylum Chordata; class Mammalia; order Artiodactyla; family Lipotidae; genus Lipotes; species Lipotes vexillifer. The sequence continues at coordinate 1,340,663 of NW_006781879.1, read as the reverse complement.
TCTTCAACCTTCAAAACCAAGCTGCCACCCAGTTGTTTTCTCCTAACCTCTTTCCTCAAGAGGATGAAGAAGTCTCTTCTTCCTTCTGTATCTCATAGATTAAGCATACCTTAAAACTAACAATTATTCCTTGTCTGTCTTTAAAGCCCTGGCATCTTAGCAAAATTCCTGGCAACTCTGTTGCTCAGTGAATGTTCCTTCAGCTGTAAAGAACTCTTTAAACCTCACCATGAGCATTAAGAATTAAGACCTCTCATTAAAGAGACTCATCACTTGCTAACAGATGCAAATAAAGGTACACAGATATATTTAAACAAAAGTGGCTACAAGTACTTTTGAAACCCCCAATATCTTCTATTAAGAGAAATCTCTTTATAAATGGACCTGAGTAGGTATTCCTTACAAACTCTTTAATACCAAATTTCTGAGTGAGGCTGATTCCTAATACATATTCCTGGTAATTTCTTTGCCAAATATGAATTCATAGTGAAGTAATAACACCTTTTACAAAAATAAACTCCTTCTCAATATTCCTAAGCATGGTCTTTTTGAATATCGTTTTCTATGAAACGTTTTCTATGAATATCATTTTCTGTTTCACCTTTAAAAGTGAAATAAAGGTCACTATGTTCAGTAGAAACCTTGGTTCTTTGGTGTTGAACCTCTAAACTACTCTAGGATCATTTAACATGGCATGGGTTTCCACACAGACCCACACAACTTCTAGCTTTACAAGCTGTTAAAAAGAATTTGTCCTCCAGAAACTGTTGTTCACAAGGCTAATAAGTTAGATCAGCTGTAAAGTATCAGGTCAGCACAGCATGGAGGCCAAAGATACAAGGTCTGAAGTCAGATGCCTGGGTTCGAGTCTTACTCTGCCAATTTCTGTGTTCTCAGTCAAGTCAACTTGTGTCTCACTTTCCTCATTTGTAAAATCAAGTTATGCTGGTATCAAATACATTGAGATGTTGTGAAGATCAAATAAATTATAACACATATATAGCTTAGAACAATGCCCAATATATGCCAAGCACTGAATAAATGTTAGCTAGTAATAATATAGCTCTGATATATGGTTCATGCTCAATAAATAGTACTAACTACACGAAGGAGCTTGTGTCTGTCTAGTTAAGCTTAAGGTATCAGAAAGAATTCTCAAGGTTGTTCTAGAAAACAGAGAAGACACTGAAAACACCAAAAGTGTGAGGGTAGGATATGTATCTTCAGGTGTTCCATGCCAGCAGTATGAGCTACTAATCTACATTCCAAGAGGGAAGCCAGACTCTCCTCTAGAGAAGGAGACACACATCCCAAACCCTGGACTGTCTTCTGCTTGGAGGATTTTGGTTAATCACAGGATGTTTATTTTGCAAGTCACTTTTACAGTTTGATTTTTCCAGATGCCATGCAGCAACACACCTTTTAATGAAGATGCTAAAACACAGCTCTTTACAATAAATCCAATTTTTTTTTTAAAGTCTCTTGCAATGGGTCTTTACCAATGAAAATGGCTCACAATACCTACTCAGGTGTATTCCAAAAGGGTTTTCATTGCCTTGTTTACCTGTCCCATATGCTTTGGGGGGGACCTTCATAACTCAGTCTCAACATACTAATTCCAATTATGCTACATAAAAGGCTTTCTTTATTATAAACAATATTAAGTCACTAAGTTACTACCAAAACCAGCATCAGCATTAAGCTGGAAAGACATTTCTTATGGGGAAGCAATTCAGAGATACTGAGGAATTCAAACAGATATTTATACACCCGTGTCCTTAGTAGCATTATTGACAAAAGCCAAAAGGTTTAAAAACGCTCTTATCCCATTGACAAATGGGAAAACAAAGTGTGGTACATACATAAAATGGAATATTATCCAGTCTTAAGAAGGAAGGAAATTCTGATCCATGTTACAGCATGGATGAGCCTTGACAACATTCTGCTAAGAGAAATAAGCCAGTCACTAAAAGACAAACACTGTATTATTCCACTCATGAGGTCACTAGAAATAGTCAAATTCATGAAAACAAAGTAGAATGGTGATTGCCAAGGTCTGGGGGAGGTCGGCATGGGGAGTTAAGTGTCTAATGGGTAAGCAGTTTCAGTTTAAGATGAAAAAGTTCTGAAGACGGATGGTAGTTATGGTTGCACAACTATACGAGTACTTAATCCCACTCAACTGTACACATAACATGGTTGAAATGGTAAATTTTATGTATATTTTACCACCAAAAATCTATATATATTATTGAGCTCCTGCAATACATACAAAGGAAAAGGAGCAGGTAGGTAACAGTGAACATGGACTAAAGAAACAGTTCATCTAGGTAATTCTGATGGAGACAGACCCTAAGGAGTGATCAACACTGCCTTGTCTTTTAAAAAAGCTCCCATTTCCTTTGTTTCAGCTAAAGAGACTTACTCTAATACGACCCTAAGGAGTGATCAACACTGCCTTGTCTTTTAAAAAAGCTCCCATTTCCTTTGTTTCAGCTAAAGAGACTTCACTCTAATACGAAAGAGTAAAAATTAACCTCCAAAAAAATTAAAGGGAAAAATATTCAAACTCTACTTGTATTTCAAGTCTCAGTTATATAACCCACAAGTTTTGTTGGGTAACTTTGGTATCTTCAGCAGAGCAGCAATAGTAAAAAATTACAGGATCCAAAGCTACCATCTCAAAACGGCACTTGAGCCATCCATAATCTTTACTGTCAAAGCAAAGCGTAATAAATTCCACTTAGGTTCATCCCATTAAGATCTAACATTGTTATCCTTTTTAAGTGAAAATACATTTAATTAGACCATAGGGATGAAGAAGCAGTCTGGTTCTGCCACTTCAGTATCCGTTTCTCAGGTCGTATGGACATGACATGAACATGGACAGAACTACCTGCTTCTGGTACTTCATTTTGTCTTTCTCTTTACCCTTTCCTGCAGCCTTCCTTGTTGAAATGTTCTACTACCTTGCTACCACAGAGCTTTTAAGGGGACAGAGCTCTTTGGAAGTGAGGAAGATACATTCCTCCCACATCCCTCATGACACACCTTCAGTGACAGATGTTTCAAAAAAGAGTCCTTCTGTAATGAATCCTGAGAAGTCAGCCTGCTGCAGATCTGACCATCTATTTCTTCTGAAACACTAAATTTATGCTAACTGGGCAAAATGTCTTTCTCCCTAAAAAGAAGAAAAACATACATTGTTAATTTGACCTCAGGATTGACAATAGAAAATGAATGATTTCATGAGCGGAAAGATGGACTGAACAGCTGACAATCCTGTACTGATTTTGATAAAGCAGATGTCTTACTAAGGAGGTTATATTTTTGTAAGAAATAGAAAACAGGAGGTAGTGTGATATAATTGTTGCATTTGGGGAGTGCTAGAAACCAGGATGATCAAAATCAGCTCATGGGACGTCTCTAACAGGTCTCTAATTCAATTCATGTGTCTGCATGAAACATTATCTCTACTTGGTAGAGTCAACCCCTGGGCATTTGTGTACTCATCTGATTTAGTATGATCTGGAAGGATAAACACAAAGTTTCAATAAATTTGAATTATTTTTCTGATTCTTCAAAGGTAAGTTATTTATTTCATTCTGATAAGTTCTGCTGGAATTAAAAACAGGTGGCATATGAATATCCAGTAACACTGGCAGCGAGTCTGCATATCAACAGAAAACAGAAATTTTCTAATCACATCAATCATATATTGTAACCACATGAAAATTACCCCTTTCAATTGCTTAGTGAGAAACATTATTTAAAAGGTCTAAGAATCATCATCAAGGCCAACACCTCCATAACCTGCAGTGTAGTGATGAGTGCACAGAACGGTTGGGGAAATACAAAAATGTTTATTTTCCTAAAAGGCACGTTAAATAGTCGACTGTGACCAATCAAGTTTTAAACGCCTGCTGTCAATTAAGAATAAATTCCTGAATTGATTAAATTTTTCTCCCATTGTGAACAATGAAATTGGGCCTTTATTTCTGCCACATCTGCCATCAGTAAGAAGGGCATGAAATCAAATAAGCACTGGTGTCAAGAAAAGCTTACCTCCTCCACATATTTTTACTGGAAAAAAAATTTGTTTTCCAGTAAGATATTTCATTTAAAAAAAATCTGTTTCTACTCAAGGCTAGAGTTCTATTTATTTTTAAAATGAGGCACACGAAACCTCCCAAGTGCAACTCAGATTTACATCTGGCTAATCCCCCAAATGTGACCGACCAAGTTCATGCTGTTTATTGCTAATGAGTTCTGTGATTTTTTGGATAACACGTGTGAGAGAAAGCAAATTAACTACTGCTAGTCAGCAGCAAGCAAACAAAAGATGTCTTGGGAAGCTAGTGTGAGCAAACCCTGCAAGTCAATTTCTAATTGCACTTGCCAGAAATTTGGTGGGGGGAGGTGACAAACCCTCTGCCAAAAAAAAAAAAAAAGAAATCAGTGGTAGAACTTGTTTCCCTTTCCTTTTTCCCTGGAATATTTCAACACTCAACCAACAAACACAGCTCAGTCTTTCCTTTCCGTTAACTTCGGGACTGCAAGGAAGGAATGCCTCACACTGCAAAATGTATATGAGTACCTCTGACTTCCTTCCCTGGAGCACTATCCACTCACATAAAGAGAACCACAGAGGTGAGAGGGGATGTCATTTACATGCAATAGAAACAGTCTCTCCTCCAACACACCTACACATGAGTAGACAAAGTTTAGTCAAGTCTCCTGGCCTAGAACAATCTGGCCAAAAATACTGTGCAACAGATCAGCACCAGATGAAAACAAAAACAAAAAAGTGAAAAACTGGCAGAACACTTCCCCAAATCAGGTCACTAATAGCTTAAGACCCACAGTTTGAAAAGCACTTACTCATCTGAGGGGTAGGACCCCTGAAAGTGTACTCTTGCAGGATCCTTCACCTTCTTTCTCATGAGTCCCAAACCAAACCTGTGTTTACTAGTGGTGCTGAACCAGGACTGCAATTAGAATCACCTGGAGAGCCTTCAAACCAAGGTGGTGCTGAGACCCTTTGCATTCACCTCCCTCCACCCCTACCCCCAACTCAGTTGAAAATGGAATCTCTTGAAGTCAGGCCAGGGGACCAGTGTTTCTTAAAAAGCCTCCCAAGTGGCTCCACTACACAACCAGTAGATGAGAACCACAGCTTTAGAAGTATGCTCTGTACAATAGCATCTAGTTTCTCTACCAAATCCACTCAAAGACATTAGAGCTCCATCCAGGCTGTCCTGTTCCAGAAAGTTCTGGTCATTACTTCCACCGCCTGCGAGCACTCCGCACTTCCTAACGTGGGGGCAGGCTGAGTTTGAAGCTCTCCACAGTTAGAGGTGGGAGCAGGCTTGGGACCCACCCCAGGATGCAAGGAAACGCCGGACGCCATCTTGGGGATTAAAAAGCAAAAGCTTGGGGAGTAGGAGGTATAAACTATTGGGTACAACATAGGCTCAAGGCTGTATTGTACAATAAGGGAATAGACAATGTTATAATAACTAGGTGGAAAGTAACCTTTAAAAATTGTATATATTTTTTAATTTAATAAAATACAATAAAAACGAAAAGCAAAACTCCCATTTCTCTCTGCTCACACAGCACTTCTGGTGCCAAATGTGTGGGGTTTTTCCACAACAAGCAATTTTCCAATTCTCAACGAACACGGAGTGGGTGTCCTATAACTTAATTCAATTCTGACACTAACTGCCCGAAGTTAACACAGACCTCGCTAGCTAAGGGCTCAGGCCCGCAAGGCAGTTCGCTCCCCACTGCAGACGCCAATTCCAAGTCCAGGTTGTGGCCTGGGCTTCTGATGCACCAGCTATAAATCAGGGGTTCCCACGACCCCTCCCTCAGGTTCCACAATTTACTAAAACAGCTCACACTGCTCAGAAAAACAGTTCACTTACCGGAGTACTGGTTTATCATCAAGGGTACAACCCAGGAACAGTCAGCCAAACAGAAAAGATGCACAAGGCAAGGCGTGAAGCCTCCACGCTCTCTGCAGGAAGCCAACCTCCCAGCACCTCCACGTACTGAACTCACCAAACCCCGCCTTATAGGGCTTTTAAGAGCGGTCTCCTTACGTAAGCGGAAGCACGTAAGCAGGTCAGCACGAGTGATTGCATCATAGGCCACAGCTGAGGAACTCAACCTCCAGCCCCACTCGCCTTCCTGGAGGTCAGGGGGCGGAGCTAAGAGTTGCCTATTCCCTAATTAGAAGGTTGGTTCCCCTGGCAACCCGCCTCCATATTTAGGGGCTTTCCAAAATCACCTCATTAACATAAACCCCCAGCGGCTGAAAGCAGCTTGTTTTGCATAACAAAAGACGATCTTGGGCTTCCCTGGTGGCGCAGTGGTTGCGAGTTGGCCTGCGAGTTGGCCTGCCGATACAGGGAACACGGGTTCGTGCCCGGGTCGGGGAAGATCCCACATGCCGCAGAGCGGCTGGGCCCGTGAGCCATGGCCACTGAGCCTGTGCTCCGCAGCGGGAGCGGCCACAGCAGTGAGAGGCCCGCGTACCGCAAAAAAAAAAAGATGGTCTTCTCACCTTCACCACTCCAGAGCTGTTTCAGGTTATTTGGACAAAAACCAAATATTAGAACAAAAGATGCTCGTATTGCTCATGTCTTGGGAACTTACAGGGCGTTTAGGAGCTCTGGCCAGGAGGCAACAAAATGTATTTGCTATTATATAACAGCAATCCAGGTGTAAGTATACCATCTTAGGTATTCTGAGGGTCTCAGGATATGTTGCTGTGTTAAACAGAAAGACAAATTAAAACTGAGTAGAGAGCAAACATTTTTTATTTTCCTTGGGCCAGTGGTTCTAACTCTACCAAATATTAGAATCACCTGGAGGGCTTGTTAAAACACCCCTCCAACAAAGTTTCTGATCCAGTCCTTCCGGGTAGAGTCCAACTATTTGCACTTCTAACAAATTCCCTGGTGATGCTAATGCCGCTGGTCTGACTACACTTCTGGCACATCCAAATACTCGAACTACCAAATATTGGTTTTTGTTTTGATTTTTTCATTTTTCCCCCAGTTTTATTGAGATAATTAACATACAGCCCTGTATAAGTCTAACATGTACAGTATAATGATTTGACTTCCATATATTGTGAAATGATTACCACAATAAGTTTACTTAACATCCAGTTAACACCCATCATCTCATATAGGTACCCCCAAAAAAAGAGAGAAAATATTTTTCCCTTGTGATGCTAAGTCTTGGGATCTACCTTAACAACTGTCAACTATACCAGAGAGCAGTGGGAACTACAGCCCTCCTGTACTGCCTTACATCCCTAAGAGATCTGTGTTTCCAGTATGTCTCTCTAATAATATTGAACATTGACTAGAGATTTTATGAAAGGAATTATTGTTAACTATTGTTTTAGGTGTGAAAATAGTGTTGTATTTATGGGTTTTTTAACATCTTTATTGGGGTATAATTGCTTTACAATGGTGTGTTAGTTTCTGCTTTATAATGAAGTGAATCAGTTATACATATACATATGTTCCCATACCTCTTCCCTCTTGCGTCTCCCTCCCTGCCACCCTCCCCATCCCACCCCTCCAGGCAGTCACAAAAAGTTCTTATCTTTAAGAGATACATATTGAAAAAAAAAATCTTTTTTTTTTTTAAACATTACAGTTAGAGTTGACATCCACCCTGCACCCAGCCACCCTCCTCATGGGCAACCTTTGTCCTGAAGGCAGAATTTACCATCCCCATATGCATGTTTTATGTCATAACAGCGTGCGTGGACGAATGTATAAAAGTAAAACCAAAAATGTGATAGACTAAAAGCATAAAAATGAAACTTAAACAAAGGAAAGCAAAATGGAGAACAGACAAGGGAACGGTGGCCCTTAGGATCTTTGGGGCGGCCCAAGCGGTAACCACTGAGGGAGTTAGGGATTTGTCTGGAAATCTTCCCCATCCAGGAAGTCTCTTACCTGACCACGGTGGGCGCTGACACTTCTGTAGTCACCTGAGAGTACTAGGAGAGAAAAGGAAACTGAGTCAAAAGTTGTCAAAGGAAGGAGCACACGGCAGAGTAAGGTTTCAGAACACAGTTTTGTCTACCTTGAAGGTACCTAGAGGAAAATCTGAAAAGCTGATTATTTCTTAAACTATAGCCCTAAGACCAGCCTTGGACTTGACTGCTCTGGAGCCATGCCAGGGACACACTCAGAGTGCTAAGCCCTCCTCCTACCTTGAGTAAAACTGGAAGCATCCAGCGAGGCACGGTTTTAGCACCAGCTCTGCTAGTCCTACGCTAAAGCACTGCAAGCACATCACTCCCCCCTCTCTGGGTCCAGACTTCATTATCTGGAAGATGAAGGGGTTTTAGATGTTCTCCAGAGTGTCTCCCAAACCTGACAGTACAAAGCTACACTGGAAAAGACTAGTCCTGGGATGTAATCAGAAGAAAAGAAGGGAGCTAATGGCAGTATACATGCTAGACCCTAGATAGTCCTTTTCTATAGCTTATTTCATTTAACCTCTAAAACCCTTTAGTAAGGCTAGTCTTGATAGCAACAGAAGGCTGTGGCTGAGAGTGTGCAGGAACGTGCCCAAGGTCACAGATCCAGCAGTAGCAAAGCCATAGATCAAAACCAGGAGCTGGCTGACCCCAAAGGGGAGGTTCTTCCCACTACACCCTTGGTGATTTACTGAGTGTCATCGTGTTACTGGTAGCATCACATCAAAGCCACCATGAACTTTGACTCCAGGACTTAAAGAGACATGCAAGATTACATCAAGGGTTAAGTTTGTTTTCTGTGCCAGACTTATCTTTTCAAAATATCTGATATTTTGTGAAAATGCTCGACTATAAAATAATTGCCCAATAGGCCCAGGAAAATTAGCTTATATTTCTAATGCTTTTACTTAAAAATCTGTATTTTCCTTTCTCTAATATCCCTCATTTAACAGAAAAACATAGTTTATACCACTAGGTTATGTCTGGGTACAACAAGGAAGAAGCTTGGAGGTTTTGAGCTTTTGCTTAAAATTTTCAGAGGCAACATCCCCAAATTACTTTTCTCAGCACCTTTTTCCAAAAGCGAAGTTCTTGGCAAGTCATGAAAGATTCAGCTATTTCACATCGTGGCTATTTTTTTTAAGGAGCAATAATTTTCTAGGGATTAGAAATATGACACTCCTATTAGGCCAAGGCAGTGTGAAGCAGCCTCAGTGGGTGAATGCATTGCATGAAGCAAATGTCTCTGGGCTCTCTGGGTTCAAGGTCATTCTTCCTTCCTTATAGGGATTCACATAATTGGCTACACACATTCATCCAGTGAATCAGGTGGCAAGACAACCTATTAGATAGATCAGTGGTCTGATGTAGGACACAGCTGCTCTGCTCCCTCCAGGCTTAAAATAATTCAGCACTATCAACCTCCCCCGTTACATACAATTAATTTTATAAATAGATACATAAATAGATATGTATGACTGAATCACTCTGCTGTATACTTTGCTAACACAACATTGTAAATCAACTGTACTTCCATTTAAAAAATAAATAAATAAGCTTTTAAAAATTTTAAAAATATTCTGAAATGAGAAAAAGAAGCATGGATAAATAAAATGGCCGAAACACACCACGCACAGCAGAAAATACCAAATGTGCACAGGATACGAGCTTCCCCGAGTGCTCATTGACTCCAAGGTGCTAATAAGGGAGTTCTGCAAAGCCTGCACTAAAAAGTACCCTACGTTTAGCCAGCCCTAACCCCAGTCCAAACCCTTCTCCTATACCACAGCAGGTGGGCCTTACTAATTGGAATGTGCAGATCACGTGGCCTGGAAGGTTTGGGCAGCACACACCACCAAAACAAAGAAAAAAAAGACCAGTTACTATGCTTTTAAACATGGAGCCCAAAAACACACACACACACACACACACACACACACACACACACACACACACACACACACCACTCAGATTTTTAGTTCTTACGAAATCTAAATATGCACAGTAAATGTAGTTTTAAAACTGAAAGGATGTGTTTGTACGATGGTTTAAAAAAAAAAAAGGTGAAGATGGTTTTCATAAACACAGATTTCCCCATCAGACTGGTGGTAATGACCCAAGATGGAAACAACAAAGATGCCTGGTGAAAAGGGACCCTCTAATCACATTAGCTTGTAGTTCTAAAGGAAGATGGTTGCTCTGAATTTCCCTTTATACAAAGCAACTTCAAAAAAATTCCTATTTTCTTAGTACATCTTTATGTAGGAAAGTCTGCGTGCCTTTGAAGCCTCAACACTAAACAAACAAGAGTTTTTATAAGTCCTGTCTGACCACCCAGGGAGAATCAAATAGTATTTTTTCTCCAGTAGGCCACCCCAGGATACCAAGAATAACAAGGAAAAGGAGGAATTCATCTTGTAACCAGGATGTATTTGTCTAGTGTCATTATTACACTGTTTTAATCTAAATATTTTGGTATATTTTTCACTAGCAAAGCCAAAGGACATCTAATTATTATTCGTCTATCTAGGTAGAAGTTTTGAATAGCAGAAAATAGGTTAAAAGCGAGGGAACAGCAGAGAGGAGGAAGATTAAGGAATTTTCTTCTCAAAATCCCAAGAATCGAGCAGGGATTTTTAAAGTGCTGATGTTCAGAAGGGCAGGACGGTGGAGCCAGGGCCTGGGTGTTCCTTAGGACAGAAACCCTGGGATTAAAACTCTCAAGGGCTTAGACTGCAGGAAGCATTTGGGGAGGGAGTTTCTTCAGCATCACACTGAAGAGCTTAGTTGCATGAAAGTATTTTAGAATCATAGGAAGGTCTTACTGTCATAAACATCCTAAAATGTACTCCTTTAATCATGTCCCATCCCTGCACAAAAACCTCCATTTGGGCCAAATAAGGACCAGATCCTGTAGCCAGACACTAGGGAGTCTCTCCTATCAGACCCCAAACTGTCTTCCGGGGCTTGGTTTCTACTACTACCCCTGAGGCTCACGGTGCTCCAGGCCCCCTGCCATCCCTGCTGTTCCTCCAGTATGCAGGCACTTCCACCCAGCCATGCCGATGGGGGTGGTCTTTTATTCACCTGAACTGCCCAGCTGTCCTCATCTCTCTACTGACTCAACCTTCAAGACAGAAGGATGAAACCAGGGTTAAGAGCCCTCCTCCTGGATCACAGCTCTGCCTCTAAACAGCCCGGTGGCTTTGGACAAATGACTTCATCTCATTCCCCCACCTCAGTTTCTTCATCTGCTAAATGGGGATGATAAAGGCTATCTCATTGTGAACTTTAAGTGAGACCAGGATGATAATCAACACATGCTCATCAACTTAGTGTTACTTCCCCTCCCTCAAACTAAATGCCCCCATCCCCTTAACCCCCAAGCCTTCCTTAACACCTGCAGCCAAATATAATCTCTCCCGTCTCCTAAATTCCCCTCCCAATTTAACTCAGCTGTGCTGGGTTCCCCCTGCACCCTCTAACTGCATTATCACTACCCCTCTAATGTCAACACACCTACCACACTGTGTGCTTTTTGGGGGAGGCGGGACCCAGGTTTACTTCATGTTTGTATTCGTTCCACTGTCTTACATATAATCGAATTATAAGAAGCTCAGGATTCTAGAATTAACAGGACCCTTTAAATGATCTAGACAAAATGATCTAGTTTTCTTATTCTATAGATAAGAAAACTGAACAGGGACTTCCCTGGTGGTCCAGTGGTTAAGACTCCACGCTTCCAATGCAGAGAACATGAGTTTGATCCCTGGTCTGGGAACTAAGATCCCACATGCTGCGCGGTGCGGCCAAAAAAAAAAAAAGAAAGAAAGAAAGAAAACCGAATAACCACACTGTTGGTGAAGCGATAGAACCTCTTCCTATATGACAAACTCGAATGGGTGGATGGATGAATGGATGGGCAAATGAACATAGGGACAGACCAACCAGCCATCAGCTACAGCTTTCAAGATATTGTCAGCAATTCAAACCCGAGGGGATAGTGAGCTAACCCACCATGTAACAACCCTCTCATCACTCAGGCTTTCTTCATCTACCGAAAAGGTTTAAATGCCATCCATTTCTTTAAAAGTCTTTATGATACACCGATCAAGAAGATTCACCATACCATAGGATTCGAGATCGTATTCCTCATCAACAGCAGGATCTCTTAGTTAATTTACAATCTGACTGTATTCAAAACTTTTCAGGTAAACAGCAGCCCGCCCACCACCTGACATATCTGACTCATGCCACGACTTTTACTGAAAGCCCATCCCATGTTGCCAGTCACAAGCTTGTTCCCACAGGAAGGCCACAGACGGACCATCCCTGTGAAGAGCTCAGAACGCAATGTCATTTCTTGCTCCTCGCCTCCATTCTGCCGCCTCCATCTGTCCCTCCATTTATTCAGTGATGTGCAGTCCCGGCATGATAAACCCCATCACAGAGATAATGAGAGGAATTATGCAAAGGCAGATTGCAAAGCACTTGGCAAACCCTTAAGTCTGAAGGTTTTGGATATAGGAGCCCATTCCCCTTCACTCTGTAAGGTTCAGGAAACACAGCAGTCCTCTCAGATGGCAGGAAGCTCTGAACTAAGACCTGGGGCATAGGAAGAATTTTCCAGAATGCCTCCCCAAGAAGCCAAGTGACTGACAGGAAGCAGCCTCGGGAAACATTCTGTAGTGTTGCTGCACCATATTTTAAAATGCCCACCTCTCTCCATACCTCTTAGAGCTTTTAAACGGACTGGTTGTGCAATGTAGGGAATAGATCAAGTAGAAAATATTTGGTGTAGGGTGGCTGGGACCGGAGTTAAGATGTGGAAAGCAAGTTCAGAGCAATTGAAGATAACACACAAAACAAACTGCCACAGCACTGAGTTATCACTGTCCTTTCCCTTGTAGGATTCTGGCTACTCCAGGAGCATGTGAGGCAACTCAAGGAGGCCTTCCCTGTTGCACAGGATCTGTCTGAGAGGATGATGATGGTGGTCCAAATGTCAGAAGATGTCTGTGGACACTCCACCTAACCCCACACTACTGGTGACACCCCTATCCCCACACTCTGCTTTATTTCTTTATGGCATTTATTGTTACCTGACATTAAATTGTATCTCTTTTTATTTTCACCATTGCCAGTCTCCCCTGCCAAAACATAAGCTTTTTAGAAGCTTTTTAGAATTGACTCTGTTTTCTTCACATCGATATTCCCCATACTTAGAACAGCATCTGACGCAAAATAGGTGGTGAATGAATATCTCTTAAATGAATAATTGAGATCCACTTCCCAGATCAGAAACCTATTCACGTAGACCCATGGTTACTAAGTTACCAACAACAATGGTTTCTCTCTCCCAATACAATAGTATTGGGTTTAACGTAACACCCACTTTGACCCTGGCCTCTCTCTACTAATACCTGAGGAAAGTCAGCAATAAACCCAGAGAATGAAAGAGGTGCTTCTAGTAATCCTACTGGGATAGAAGGTGTTCAATGCGAGTGTCGGACAAGCCAGAGTGTAGAGTCACTTTAACCCTAGAGCAAAACAAGACCTGAGGAGGGACACCATTGACCATGGTTACTGGACTATTCCAGATGCAAAGGGCACAACCTGTTTCTGGGAACAAATGGGCCTACAACTGATGGATGTCATCCCGCCTCTGGCAGTGAGGAAACCACGAGGGGCCACAAGGGCCCCACTGCCATCCAGAGTGTAGGACAAAGTTAGAGTTGCCTTAAGGAAGACTACACTGGGGACGGAGGCAAAAATCAGGTTGGAGGGCTTCATTTTAAAAGAAAATGTGCTCGTTGACCAATATATAGCGTAAAAAGTTCTCACTGAACAGAGCTCTATGATTCAAATAAAAAAGAACGTTTTAAAAATAAACATACAGGGCTTCCCTGGCGGCGCAGTGGTTGAGAGTCCGCCTGCCGACGCAGGAGACACGGGTTCGTGCCCCGGTACGGGAAGATCCCACATGCCGTGGAGTGGCTGGGCCCGTGAGCCACGGCCGCTGAGCCTGCGCCTCCGGAGCCTGTGCTCTGCAACGGGAGAGGCCACAACAGTGAGAGGCCCACGTACCGAAAAAAAATAATAAAATAAAATAAATAAATAAAATACATATTTAATATCACAGTAATTTGTGCATGCAAAATCTCTTTTAAAAGTATAACAAACTATATACCTTGTGTATGTTTTCTTCCTTCTATTATGAATCATCTTTTCTGCAAAAACTAGAATTAGGGTAACTATTGACAGCAGCATACAGGTTTTTCAGGATTTTCAATTCGAAATTACTGTAACTTTTCATAAGCATATGTGTGCAGAGTAGAATTTCAGCTCAGTTGCAATATGCTGCCTGAGAGAAATATTTCTTCATTGTTCTTGCTACTTCAAGAATAACTCAACAATGAAACAACCACATACTGGATTCTACTATCTTTTCCCCAAAACTGAGAAATTTTTCTCAACAAAATTGCTTTAAATGAATACATTTTAAACAATAATAAACCACAATACTGCTGAGGTTTATATTCATCCTATGGACAGGATGGCCCACTGATATGCTTTTCCACTAAATGGGTAAGAAAATGCAATATGCACATGAGAAAATGTTGTGGGTTTTCCCCTTCTGTCCATAAGCAAGCCTCAGCTTCCTCGCACAGGAAAATGCTGATGTCAGGTCCTTCTACCTTCCCTGAAAAGGTCTCTATATGCATGAAGGAAAAGAATGGTATCTTCACAGCCTAGAAGAGAAGCAGGTACTAAACAAGTAGTCGAGGAAGGAAGAAACTTAAAGGGGAAGGAAAGGAAGGGAGTTGGGACTGACCTAAAAGACTGAGCAGGGTAGGCAGACAGCAAAGCCAAGACAGGATTCTGCCACAAATGACCTTTCGCCCTCTAATCACAGTGTACATCTCAGACACCTTCAAACCAGGGACCAGTTTCCTAGCAGAAGGCCAGAACACTCCCGGAAGATCAGTTGAGCCATTTTTCCTTTTTCTTCAAGAACAGCAGTAGCATCTGCCAAAATACGTCCTCGACCTGCCCATCCATCTTTCCCCTCCCCCGCTCTGAGCTCTCCTCTATCCATCATGCTAAACAAACCCCTCTGCTCTCACTCTCGTCCCCGTTTCAATCATCATCAACAACAACAAAGACATGTGCGAGGGCTTGTGGACACGTGGCCCTGTGCCAAACACTGAACAAACAAACAGAAGTTAACAGACTCGCTCCCATCTTTGAGGAGCTTACCGAAGAGAATATTGTTGGGTTTTACAAATTTTACCACCAGAAAAAACTCCAGGTCCATGCCCTATTAACGGCAGGTCTGTGGCTTTGGGTACAAAGGGTAGCATGTTTTATAAGGCCCTGTAAATCAAAGTGAGTTCTCTCCCACCCAAGCTCTGTCTGCCCATATAAGCACAAAGTGGATGTCTAAACCATGAAAGCAACTCTTTTCGAGGAATGTCTTCCTTTCTTCTTTTTCCAATGCGCTGGATTTGTTGTTGCAATCCTGAAACAGCACGATCTTGCTCAGGACACAGCCAACCAGGGCTCAGTGAATATCTGAACCATGTCTTATTTGCACACATTAAGTAATTATATCCCAAGATGTTTATGCTGGACACATCGCTCAGAAAAATGTTCAGGTGCAAAAAAAAAGGTTAAGTGGAAAACAGAAAGGAGGCACAATGATTTCTGCTTTTCGAGAGCAGAGGAGTCTTCCTCTCAGTAAATGCATATGTTAAAAGATGTTTTTTTCCTCCAGACGTTTCTATTCTCATGTTATAAAATACCATAAGCTCTGAATGATTTTCGTCCAGAAAATAAACATTTCTGGGATTTTCTTATAGAGAAGTTCAAATCGTACAAGACCATTTGATATTTTCAGTTTTCCTGGAGATCGGAAGGACTTTCAGAATAATGCATTTTTTCCTCAACAAAGGGCATCTGCAGAGCTTAGCCTGCTGAAAAGAATCATTCTGACAGTCTTAATGTATTCTTTTCAGGAAAGCCCTGCTCAGAGAATTCCACAGAAAAATAACATCAGTACCCCAGGAAAGCATCCATCTAAATCATTATAGCTTCTTGTAAATAGATGAGGCCAGAGGATTTTCAATATATTTGAGGTATTAGATCGAGAGGGGAATAGGAGTGATCATCTTGAATATTACATATTTTTCACTTTCTCCTGATGGACCAATATTAAAACAAATATTTGAAAGATTTGCCAGTCTTTCAAAGAACATCTCACAGGAAAGCCCACTTTCAGAATCCTGCTGGAAGACGAAAATATCCCTAAGGTAGGAAATATAGAGTTACGTCACCATTGCATTAGAGATGTATTGGAGAACAATAACCCCAATACCAAGAATTGTTATAGCACAATATTAACAGAACAAGCCCCCTTACATCCAGGGCTCAGACTATTTTGCAAACACTCTTTCTTGTTGGGATGATACTACCAGGGAATGAGAATAAGAGGAATTTTCATGACTTGTCTCAGGTCACTGGTCAGCTGGAGTGGTAGACAAGATGTAAATACTTGATTGTGGCCTGCTGACCTGAAAACATCAACCACATACCTTTCAAGTAATAATCTAAAGAATCCTAATTCCAAGCCATTTTCAAGGAGACCCATATTAGTCCTTCCATTAAATTCTGATTCTGCCCCTTTTTCTCTATTTCCATTACCACCCACCATAGTACAGGTAAGGCATAGGATTACAGGAAAGTTCCTAAGTGGTCTCCCTGGCTGGAACCAATCTCTCTCTGTCTCTGTCTCTGCCTCTCTCTCGCTCTCTTTCTTACATCCCTTGAGTACAGAGTAGAAAGCAAAGCTTCCTCAAACACTGGTTTTATCATATGCTGCCCCAGAACAGGAAGCAAGCTCCCCATTGCCTATCAGAATATGTAAAGTTCTCAACCACCAATGTCATTCCTCACCACTCACCTGATGCAGAGACATCTCCAGTTCCCCTCCTGCTTCCCCTGACATGTTTATTCACCCTTCAGTTCTTTCTACTCACCTAGGTTTCCTCAATACACACCCAGTGATCAAGCTATCAGAATGGAAGAGCATCTTGGAGCCCACTTGGTCCAGCCCAGCCGCCCTCTCCACACAGCCGACCACATGGACATCCAACTTCTCCTTCATGCTTTCAGGGGTGACGGAGTCACTGCTCTGAAAAACGGTGCCCTGTCAGACATTTTAATTGTAAGAAAACTCTTATTTGTCTTGTATGTTCACTGCTACATAATGGGGAAGGATGACAAGGGTTTGGGGCAGTGCTGACCAGCTTGAGGACTCTCGGCTCAGGCCCCTGCCCAGGATTGTGTAGCATGGATGTGTAGGATGGATGGGTAGCATGCCTATAACCCCTGCATGGTAGCCACATGGGAAGATCTACACTAATAGTATTGGTTTTACTCTTTTAAAATCTGGCACACACCAAATTGAACACATTCTGCACAGACCATCTCAAATCCAATTTATTTCATCAAGCTCTCCCTCAATAACTAAAGCCCACACTCATTTTTCCTCTTTCTGATTACTAAGTGCAAAATTTCTGCTTGAACTGAACTTGATATTTGACATCATGACTTCTGACTATTATTTACTTTAGGATTTTCCTAAATGAGCATCTTATTTCATGTGTGTCAGATTTACTTTCCCAAAATGACTACAACTTCATTAGGGGACAGCTATGGCTTAGAGGCTATGGTCTGATTCAAAAGATAGAAACCTCACCTGAAGAGGAAGTCTATCATTCTGCCTGTTTATTCAGGCAGAATCGAAACGATGACACAGACTTGCAGACTGGAAAACTTAGTACAAATAAACGCTTCCAGACAGGTCCAGATTGGGAAGGAGGGCCGTGGAATTCCTTCTCCTATCTGGGTTGTTAGGCCCAGGTACTCATCACTCAAGTTATAAAGACTATTAAATGATGTTGCATAGTTTTATTTAAAGCTACGTTTGCTTTCAGATTAGACTTTAACATTTAATAAATTTCCCATCAGAATATGGTAAGAGTGGAGAGTATTTTGATTTAAGCTTCATTTCAAGTATGAAACTCAAGCTGTGCTAGTTAAAACAGGCTCTAGCTGTAATTCAGCCTCCCAGGAAAGTCAGGACTCTTGGATTCCCCTAATCCTCTTCCTGTAGGGCTGAAAGGCCTGGGAATTGAGTGAATTTACATATTCTTCCTTGACCACAAAGCTAAGTCACAGGGTCCTGGCCAAACTCTTGTCTCACTCCTGTGGATTCGAGCTGACTTGTCCCTGCAAGGCTCAGCTCAGAATTCACCTTGGAGAGAGTGAACTTTAAGGTAAGAATCCTGCCACAGAAATAGAGGCAACACCTTCCTTTCCTGGAGAGGAGCCCTAACTCTCTTTTTCCTCCTCTCCCACCTCAAAAGCCCGTACATTTGAAACTCTGATAGATTAATGGGAAGTCGGCACTGGTCCCTCTGGACTTGATCCATTTTTAAGTGAGCTCTGAGAACTTGGACACTTGACAGATCCTAGAAAGATGAAATATGAGGAGAGAAAAGGAAGTTTGACACATGCAGAGAATATGATCTCTGGGGTTGGAGAGAAGCTAAGAGAGGGGAAATATTAAGACAGGATGCAGAATACAAACTGAATTGACTGATAACACCACTGAAGAATAAAGACTGGCTTCTCCGTTAAAAGTTTGAAAGTTGAGCAGTTAATATGAACTTGTAACTTTATGCAAAAACTTCTTGTCGCTCAGAGCAGGCGAAGGACTTTAGTGATGCCCTTGAATTCATCTTCACATTCACTCTTCTTGTCCGGTCTGTGCGAGGCAGGTGGAGTAAGAGGGGAAAAGTGATTTTATGTGGATGGTGAAAGATAAGGTAAAAATAACTGCACTGCAAAACAGATTTTTTGCCATTCTTACCTTTATGAATCCCAAGGAAGAATAAAAGTGATAATTTTTATCACTAGGATAGGGGCAAAGCAGGCCTGGGACAAATTTTCAATGCAGATCTTCAGGGGGAAATTAAATCCCAACTCCATTTCTCTCTCTGAAAATGGCATTTCCATACAAATCTATTCTGTTCATTAAAAGCCAACATTATTCTGAAGCATCACCGATTCATGAGTCTGGCCAGTACTGAGGGATCTATTTATTTTAATTCTACAGCAGTACCTTTAAAACTCTGAAGGTTAGGTGGTTGGGAACACCAAAAACTAACCATTTAGTCCACATTTATATAAGCAGCAAACAACTGGTAAGGAAAACAAAAATCTACATTCTAGTCTCTACTAATATTAAAACCAGTAAATAAGACGACTTGAAAAACTGAAAATAATATCAGATTAACACCTAATTCAGTGCAGGACACTTAGTAGGTGCTTGGTAAGTTATCAGTGAGTGAACAACTGATTTCTTTAAAACATCAGAATTTATTAAATAAAAACAACAAAGGGAAGATTGCCTTCTCATGGGCAAAGAATGTTGAAAAGAGAAATCAAAGTTATATTACCACTGAAATCTCCCATAAGACCATGACCAAAGGAAATGAGAATCTAAAAGAAGTAATAAAAACATTTCATGATTCACAGTACTTATGCTGCATCTCTTTCAAATTAACTGATTCTATAATCAGTTGCATCATCCCTGTGAAATGATTATAACTCAGAACAATAAAAAGACACTGTGTGAGCTGAACCAAGACTGTTAAGAGGCCAAAGTTCTTTTGAGACAATGTACAGGTAGATGTTAGTGCTGTAAGATAATATGAAGAGACATGCTTTCAATCAGGCTGCCTTAGCATGAACTGTTAACCATACAGGGTTTTTCTGAGGAGTGTGCAGAATTCTCAAATTTTCTCCACTCCCTACCATGACTAAGATGAGCTCTATCTTCTTGTACTTCCACAATCTGGTTTGGATGAGTATTGTCTATGGGCATGGTTTATAATTTTTCATTATTTTCTAGAGATTTCCTATTTCACAAATGTATCTTGGTACAGATATCATTCTACAGTTAGAAATAAACCAATCTCTTCTAAATTACTTAGCTATCAATCCATGGATATATCGCTGTTTGGGTAAGCACTTTATAGTTTTCTCAAGTTCCTCTATTTAAAAGAAATTAAATTTTTATCGTCTCACGACCCATTTTAATTTTTTTTTAAAGAATGGGAGTCATGTTGGATAAGGTTGCATTGTCCTGTTCAGTGATGTCAAATAAAATGCAGCCAAGTAGACTCTAGACAAAAGTATCAGACTTCACCTGAGTTTTAAATAAAAAAGAACCCTCTCCTACCACAATCATTCAAAGGGTAAGATTAATTCTGTATATCTCTGGAAGGCTTTATTTCTCAAATTACAAAAGTGTCTATCTTTGGTAAACTCCTAAATAGGTAATACATACCACATTTCCTTCTCAGCGATGTTTGTATTTCATCTCCCAATAAATCCATTTTGTTAAAACACTGATTTATTTCAACTTTGCAGCCAAAATTAAAGACATGTTGGTCTTTGTTGCGTGAAAAACAACCTTCAAATTAATTTTATGTAATGATCTTTACATAGATGTGAATAGATGAATTTGAAATGTTTGATCCATATAGGTAAAATAAAATAAATTAGGATCATTATAATCAGGCAGACCAAAACATCAAGGTGTTCAAAGTGAGGGAAGAAAGCAAGGATGGAAGATTCTGTGAAAACAGGACCAGGTCTTGTACCAAACCTTACAGAAGAGTGGTTCCAGTTCTGCCTACAATAAAACAGCAAGATAAGTCTTAAATAGAAGGTGCATGGTGGGCAGGCTTCTGCAAATCTTCAGGACACCCAAACATATGCATGAGGCTAGGGAGGGAGGTGGTCCCCCCAGGAATATGGAGAGCAGTTGGGGAGCAAAAGCCCCACCATGACTGAATATGCAAGAGGAAGGGCAATGGAATAATCAAAAGCAGATAGCTCCTTAAAAAGAATGGAGGCCAGCCCAAGCTGCAGAAGACTTTCTTGCAGTCCATAGAATGCTTTGTCTTGTCTCTGTGTGTGGACCTGTAAAGAATAAATGTATTTTGTCCTTTAGGGGTGATTTTAACTTCAGATTTTCTATTTGAAAATGTTATATCTAATTCATATACACAGACCACCCATCCCCCAGAGCTTGTGGAATTCTTTAAATAAATCAAATGAATCAAATATTAACTGCCTTCCCTAACTCTAATTTAAGTATGAGAACTGATAAGTTTTCCTGCACTTTTTTAAAGGAAACTCCTTGAATAAATTGTGATACATTCATTCTGTTCCATCCAATACTGCCATATGCCATTCACAAGAATAAGGGATCAGAAAGCTGATAATAGTATATGAACACATGGGAGAAAACGCAAGCAGCACAAGAAGAGGTATGACCACCCACATACACCAGGGTAGCTTACCTGGGAAGTAGGTACAAAACATTTAAAGGATGAATGAATGATAAATGCTCTAAGTGGCTGCTTTATACATTGAATAGCTGGTTCTCACGTGAACAAAACCTTCACAGACAACTTTAACCTGCTCAGCAGGTGTAAGAGTCCATTTCTTTTTTTTTTTGCCGTACATGGGCCTCTCACTGTTGTGGCCTCTCACTGTTGTGGCCTCTCCTGTTGCGGAGCACAGGCTCCGGACGCGCAGGCTTAGTGGCCATGGCTCATGGGCCCAGCCGCTCCGCGGCATGTGGGATCTTCCCGGACCGCGGCACGAACCCCTGCCTCGGCAGGCGGACTCTCAACCACTGCAGCACCCGGGAAGCCCAGTCCATTTCTTCTTAATTGGCAAAAAGAATCTTCTCCGGTTTTTACTTACTCTACTGATTACAATGACAAAAGTGAACAGCTAGGCTTTTTTGTGTTTCTTTTTTTCCCTTTCTGGCCCCTCTACACTCTAATTCTTGGGCAACTTTCCTATACAGACTAATTTTCAAAACTCCTGGGAAGAATTTATTCAGACCAGCACATTCAAGGAAAAAACCGACAAGAATTTAGTCTTGCTTCTTTCTAGGGATTTAAAATAGTCCTGGTCCCCTGGCCCAGAAGAACTCAAAAATCACAGTTTTATGTCCTTTCTATTGCAGGCCCTAAAGCAATCCAGAGGAGAAAAGGAAAATAAGTAACATCTAACTGGGTTCTGCTGAGCTGGGATGAGAATACAGATGGACAACCCTTATTTCTCTTATCATCAATCACATCTTGCAGCATGGCTAATAAGATAAATTGTCACAAAATAGCAAAAGTGTTTCCCTTCAATAAAGGTGCTGGCTATGAACAAATAAAATATTTACAGGGTCTTAAAAATGCGTATTATTCCTATTTCTGCTCTCTTACTAGGCAACAATTTTGAGACACTTATTCTTCATTATCAGAACAATGAGCACAACCATCTGAACAGCTAACACACAATCCTTCGCCAATATTTAGTGAATAAATCATGCTGGATCGTTTTACACTAGAATTATGCCAACATCATTGATCATTTCTTATTTCACCCTCTCTTTCATTAAAATAAATACAATTTTACTTAGAAAAACTCTTAGCTCCAATGTTTACCTCTCTTCTTGAAGGTATTTTATTTTAAAACAAGCCCTTTCTTATACTAAACTGAACTCTGCAGGAATCCATGGTCTTAGGACTAGCTCACTTCTAGCTATTCTGAATCCCCACTCATCCTTCCAGACCAGCTAAAATCATGCCTTACTCCCTAACAGTGCACCCTCACCCAGAGCACACTTTTGGGGAAATTCCTCCATCACTGTTGTTCTCTACTATAAACTCTTTTATCCGTAACTTCAACACTTCAAAATATCCCAGAATTGTCTCTCCATTGGACTCTAGTTTCCATAGTTCCTGGAGGGAGCAACTATGACGTACTTTTTTCCTTTCTCTCTTTTCCACACATCAGGCATTCAGCCAACACTTCTTGAATGAATGACTGAATGAAAAAAATGAATGATCACACTCCATCCCTTTTGAAAATGAGCTTTAGAATTAACTACTACATGTTGAGGTGATTCTCCTGCAGATGTTCTAAAGTCCCCTTAAATTATCCAGCGGATTAAAAGGAGCAATGACTAGAATGTTAAAATAAACACAAAAGATAGTTATGGTGCATCTTAATACAGTACATTTGGAAACATGACTTCATGAAGTACAATCCAGTAACCCTGGTGCCATAAGGCAGGCTTTGGTTTTGTATTTTTAAGAGTTCCACAGTTGGAGGTAATGCAACTTAATGCAATACATATTTGACTATGTAGAAAAAACTATACATCTCCTGAAAGTATCACAAGAAGTCCCAAACAGAGACATTTGACCCAATCAGATGAGGAGCTGCTTGGATTTTCCCTGGCTTGAGTGAGGCTACTGTGTTTCAGAGCTTCCCAACAAGTGGCCACGTGATGTTCACAGGTATGCTTCCATATTGATCTCTTCAGCCCTTTGGGGGCTGGACAGAGCCCGGGTGGCCAGAGCCCTCAGAACAGCTGGAACCCCTGGACCAGGCATCTTTGGCCACATGCAACCTTATCTATTGGCTCCTGAGTGTGTGCCTTACAAATATTTTATGTGCCATAATGTGGAAAAGCATGAGAAGCAACCAAAGTGACTCTCCTACTTTGCCACTGAGTTGCTGAGTACCAAAGCCTTGCTGCCTTGGCACAGATGGCCAAAGTAATCAAAGCCTGCTGTAATATGAAACAAAAACTCTACAGATATTCCCCAAGATAGAGAAACACAGAGAGAAAGAAAGATAATGGGATGAGAATTTGGCAATATTTTGCATGACAAGTGTATTTGTTGTGGGAAAAATAAGTATTATTATAACAGCCGATCCCAGAGCCTCTTGGGGAGGAAACTGCCTTTATTTAGGAAAATATCTTTATGAGCCACTTGAGGGCAAGGGAGACAGGAGAGAAAGGAGATAGTGTAGCTAACCTCTTGATGTAAAAATATTATGGAAATTTGAGAGAGAGAGAGAAAGAAGAATCAGCAATTTGCAGAATCCCAGAGTCCATGGAGAAAGGATGGCCAGTAAGATATTGAAGAACAGGGATGTTTATTATAAGTTTTGAATTACTGGTATTGCTGTGATTCTAAAACCCCTTTCATTAAAGTCTCTACATTCATAATGCATTGTGTTGCTTTTTTTTTTTTTTTTTAATCATGGAATGGAGTCTGAGGCTTTGAGTTTGTGCAGAGGGAAGAGAAAGGGACAGCCATAGAGGGGGACATATGAGTGAGATTAAGGATTCAGTTGGAAAAGGAGCTAAAAACAAGAAATGGCCAAAAGAGCCCTGGAAATTCAAGGATACCTTGACAGGGGATGGTGAGGGAAGTGGGTTCAAACCCTTCAAAATCTGAGGAATGAGGATATGAGGAAATCGTAACTAAATCTTAAGAGGCAAGTTAATGGCTACCTTCTGGGAGATACAGAGTAATACATAAAGATGCAATGTAAATGAATAGATAGTAAGAGATGTGGTTGGCAATATATAATGTTCCTATCATGAATATGAGTGCACATTAGAAAAATGAGGCTTCAACCTCCTTTTAAATAGTGTGCCTTATACTCTCCAGTTTAAAAAATCCTAAAGCCCAGATAAACAACAAGGTCCTACTGTATAGCACAGGGAACTGTATTCAATACCCTATAATGGAAAAGAATAGGAAAAGAATATATGTATGAATGATTCAGATATATGTATATGTATATAAATACATATATATATATATATATATCTGAATCATTATGCTGTACACCAGAAACTAATACAAAACTGTAAATCAACTATACTTAAAAAAACACACAAACAAACAAACCCAAAGGCCAGATGTGATTTTTTTGTGTTTGCTATAAGGTCACCAATCACCCAGATACTCAGAGTTCCATAAAAAACCCATACTACTGATTTTGCATGCCTACCAACATAGTGACAAATGTGTACAGTTGCCCTTGAACAATACAGGTTTGAACTGCACAACTCCACTTACATGTGATTTTTTTCAATAAATGCACAGAGTACTACACAAACCATTGTTGGTTGAATCCATGGATGCAGAACCAAGCATACTGGAGGGCCAACTATGGGACTGGAGCACCCATGAATTATGGAATCTGCATCCAGTCCTGGAACCAATCCCCCTCATATACCAAGGGATGAATGTTTACATTTTTGTTTGCCGAAGATGCAATATTTTCATAAAGTTATCACATTATTAATAATGGAAACTCCAAATGGTTCTGCCTTCCTGCACACAGGGTTAATATAATGATTTCATCTTCTCACATAATTATGACGTTACTATTAGGGACCTGTATATTCTGAGTTGTATTTCCAATCATTACACATGTATCTGGCACTGAATTATTCACGTTTTCTCAGTATAAACCATCATGTTCAATGGGTGGCAGGTGACACACAACTGGGCAAAAACAGAGCCACGATTTCCTATCTAGTCCATGATCCCAAGCTAAGTCCATCAGGCAACCGAGACGGCTGAGTCATTTATCTTCTTGAAAGAGTGGGTTGTTTACAAAGACACTCAGCTGATCAACTGGTTCATCTTGGCTGTAGTAGAGACTGGACTTTTTCTTCTGGGATTTAAAACCAAGGTAAAAACAATCGGTATTTTCCAAAACCAAATTACAGTTTTGTGTAAATAAACAAAATTTTGACTAGAAAGAAATATTTTTAAGTACCTGTATTTTTTAGTTCTCAAAAATATATATATTTTATTAAATTAGTCTGTTATCTGATCCTGCTTAACTTAACCATGACTAATGGCATCAAAAGCTGGCAGTGAAGTGGTTAAAAGCTCTACTTCTGTACTTAATTATGGTCAAAATGAATTTTAGCATGCAGACTTAGTGTTCTCACAGAGCTATGGAATAATCCACGGGTCTAAGAACCTCTAATTCCTAATTGACACAGTAGCTTATAATTGCAGTTTCATAGTGTTTAGTAAAAACATTCAGCTTCAAAAAAAAAAAAAAAAAGCCCATAATATGAATGTATGATTAAATAAATCACCTGAGATCTATTTGGAACACATTTTTTCTTTCTGACAAATCACTCATTCTCACATTTGGATAACACAAGGGTGATTTTTAAAGCACTGATGCACTTGAACACTCTTCCAAAGCAAAGAAATCCATGTCTTTCTGGTGACATGTTTCTTCTTAGATAAATATGTCACAGTTATATACTGCATATAACAGATTCTATAGCTTTTCAGTCTAAAAAAAGGTGTTTTATACACCCTATACTGTACTAAATTTGGAACTTGCATGCAGAAAAATAGAAGCCATCTTGAAAAGTAAAAGAAACAAATTACTTCTGTAGAGAAAAGAATTCTAGAACACAGTTACACTGAAAACAATGGTTATGGGCAGAAAAAAAAAATGACAAGACATATAGCAGCTCATTAAAAATTCAGAGGACATTGGAAAAGGCAAATTTAATTTGCCCACCTTCACCAAATATGCTGAAAGATGTCCAACAAATACAACATACAAAGTGTGTTCTATGAAATTTTAAAACTCACAAGTTCTATCATTTTCAGTCAATGCTTCTAAACAGAAGCGAGAAGCTGCATTTACTAAAAGCTTACCTAGACAGGGATCAAAGGGAATACAGATAACTGAGAGAACCAAACTATTAGTTAATGTGGCATCAAATGCTCAATGCAGCAGTTTTGAGCTTCCAACATACCAAAAGGTAGCAAAGTATAATATCTTTATGTTTACCTTGCCCCATTTCTCAAGGGTTTGAGCTATACCTAAATTGCTCTATGACCATCATAAAGCCATAGATATTAAGAATTATCAAAGATCTTAAATGTATTTCTGGTCCAGACTTTTGTTTCCTGGCAAACATTGCTATTCTTCCTTTAGAGAAAACTCAGACCTGGAGCGTATAGGTAACTTTCATTCTGTAAGTACTGCCCTCTCCCTCCTTGCCCACCACTCAGCCCTTACCACCCAGCAAACTCCTGTGCCATCATTCATGTACATTTCACTCGCAACCATAATGTCCACAGGATGAATGGTCACAGCACCGGAACACAAAAGTTCAATGTCATTCAACACATACAGGGGCTACTGTGTCAGGGTACCAAAAGAGAATAAAATATAGAATGGATAGACAACAAGGTCCTACTTCTTAGCACAGGGAACTATATTCAATAACCTGTGATAAACCATAATGGAAAAGAATATTTAAAAAAGAACATACGTATATCAAATATATATATAACTGAATCATTTTGCTGTATAGCAGAAATTAACACAGCATTATAAATCAAATATACTTCAATTAAAAAATTACTACTTTTTTAAAAAAAGAGAATAAAGAAGAAAAAATGACCCCTACACTTAGGAACTGTGACTGAGAAAGTGTTTTAAAGGGTATAACATTGACAGAGAAATAGACCAAGAGTCAGTGATGAGGTACCAGAGGAATAAGTAAGAGTGCTCAGGAAATGCAGAACACAGCAGTGGTCAGGATCAAATGCTTCTGACAAGGGAAGGACTTCCCGGCCAGAGATTTGTTGGAAAAGCAAGGACCGGCACGCAAAGGGAGAGGAAAGGCTTGTGCAAGCGTGGGATTGGGCACGCTTGAAATAGCTCGTGCGACCAGGACACTGCTACAGTTCCTCAGACTGTACAGGCAGCCCCCAAACTGACCTTCAGTGGCCCTGAGATTGCAATCATCCCTGTGTGTCCCATCGCACGAGAATCCAATCCTCACCCTTCAAGCCCACCTACAAAGCCCTAATGAGCAGGCCTGTCCTTCCCTCATGCCTCAGCACCACACTGGCCTCCTTGGGGTTCCTCATTCCTAATTCCTTCCTGTCTGGAGCCTTTTCTCTGCGTGTTCCCCCCACTTCAAATGGCCTTCCCTCTGATCTTCACAGGACCGACTCCTCCTTGCAATCCAGATCCCAGTGTCGAGGAAGCCTCTTCAGAAGCACCTTACCTGACCTCCCATTCAGCAGTACCCACCCTGGTGCTTCTGCATCACCCTACTTAATTCTCTGCAGAGCAACATCTGATATTTTTCTTGAGCATTATTGGTTATTATTGAAATCAGAACAGTCCACCTTCATTAGTTACAGATTTTTGTATTTACGAACATGCCTAACTGGCTAACTGGCTAAAATTCATTTGTAATCCCCCAAATCAATACACACAGTGCTTCCACATTCATTCAGGGCAAGCACAGAGCAGCAGAAATATTGAGTTGACCAAGGCACACATTCCCAGCTGGGGTCCAACAAGGTCATGCTCTATTTCTTATTTCAGGTCTCATACAGCAAACAAGTATCCTTTCTGTGGTCTATTTACTGCCCATTTTTCACATTTTTGTGCTTTTTATTGGTGATTTTGCTGTTTAGGATGCCCCCTCAAGTGTGGTACTGAAGTGTTGTCTTGCACAGGAAGGCTATGGTGCACTTACAGAGAAAATTCTTGTGTTAGATAAGCACCTTTCAGGCATAAACACCAGGGCTGTTGGCTGTGAGTTAAATATCAACCAATCAACAATATATATTAAATCAAGTGTTTTTAAGCAGAAACACAAATAAAACAAGGCTATGTGTTGTTCAGTTGACAAAAATATTGTGACCAGAGGCTCACAGGAACCTAACCCTGTGTTTCCCCTTGGAGCAATGGTTCCATATTTGCAAATTCAGTGTTCACAGTGACCTTACAGAGCATAACTACCATGAATAACAAGAATTGAATGCACTTATTTTAAATACGGGTATTTTTCGAGTTCTCCAAAGAAAGATATCTTGGCGAATCAGTCTATTTTTTTTTTGCTCCAAACCAGACGACAGCTGGTGGTAACGAAAGTAGCAGAGAAATGGTTAAGAGTTCTACTTTTTGTCTTTTAATTAGGTTTTAAATAAATTTCTGCATATAGATGAAGTGGGTTTAGACAAAAGCTCTACTTTTGTCTTTAATTAGATTTTAAATAAATTTCTGCATATAGATGAAGTGGGTTTAAATGACATAATCTATTTTTCCCTGTAAGCAGGAACCCTGTCTATATTGTTCAGGGCTGTGGATCACCATGCCTAGCACAAAGTGGGCTCTCATTAAAAATCTAATGAATGAATGAAATACTCACTTCATGCCAAACAAAATCCTTTTTCTTATACTTATTTCCCTTGCAAAAATATATACCAAGTGTAGGGTACTAAATTCTTGCCCTCACTTAACTTGAACGGGATAAAAAATTTGAAGTAATCATGTTATACTAAAAAGATCGAGAACTTCAATAACAGAGACTTGGAGTTGGATTCTAACTCTAAAACACTACCTATGTGAGGTTGAATAGTTTATTTTACCTCTCAGAGCCTCATTTTTCTTGTATATAAAATAGGGATAATATCACCTCCAGTACACGATTGTGATAATGTATACATTGCCTCACACATAACAGATACTGAATAAATACCATCCATTCAGGTTTACATGGAATCATGAGTCATTCACAGCAGCAATGCCAGAGCAAAAGGAATGAAGTCCTCATTTGACAAGACAGAAAGAGGATTGGGTAGCCTCCGGCAGCCAGGCCAATTTTTATTTTCCCATAACTTTTTTGAGGATCCCCTCAGCTCCACCTTCAAAAGAGATACCTGTCTTCAGGAGTTGGTAGCAACCCTCAGGAAAGTCACAGAAGTTATATCCATTAGAGGCTACCTTCTCTCTTACCCAAGGAACTAGAAAAAATGGCGTGAATTCACAGCCTACTTTTTTTTTAATTTGTATTTCTTTTTTTTTAATTGTGGTAAAATACACATAATATAAAATTTTCCATTTTAACTATTTTTAAGCTTCCCCTCTTTCTTAAGCAATCACTGACAGGGACTACCTAAAGACATGCATGCATGAGATTTGGCCTTCAAAATACTGAGACTGGCTATAACACTCGTAAGCTTAGATTTATGATTCCTATCTCCCTTCCCACCACTTTTCACTGAATGCCTCACCTGAGAAATAGATATTCTCCTGAAACTTACACTGCCTTCCTCATTCTTGTAACTTTAGTCACTTTCTGAATTAAAGGACCTGATAGTAAAAAGAAAAAATTTTTGTGAATGGTTCTGCCAGATTAATACTCAACCACTAATACATTTTGGGGGTAAATCTCTACTTTCCGTGATCTATCTGTATTTCCAAGTTAGCATGATTGAAACAAGATTTTTAATTTCTCCATGCCTATTTATTTTTCTATTAAGTGAAGCAGTTGGATGACATCTAAGACCCATTTCAGGTCTCACACAGTATTAATTCTGTTATTAAAATCACAGGAGGGCTTCCCTGGTGGCGCAGTGGTTGAGGGTCCGCCTGCCGATGCAGGGGACACAGGTTTGTGCCCGGTCCGGAAAGATCCCACATGCCGCGGAGCGGCTGGGCCCGTGAGCCATGGCCGCTGAGCCTGCGCGTCCGGAGCCTGTGCTCCGCAACGGGAGAGGCCACAACAGTGAGAGGCCCGCGTAGCCAAAAAAAAAAAATCACAGGAACTATCATATACCACACTATCTATACACAGAGTGAAATGTTGCTTCAGGAAGTACAGACGAAAAATTTGTATGCTCATGATATCACGCGTTGCCAAACAAAGCCTATCAAGCAGCACATAACTGCCACAGAAATAGTTGCAAGAAAAACAAACACCATTCTAATGACCTCACACAACCTCATTTTATAAACATTATGAAGACTCTTCTACACTAAGCTGTTTAAAGCAGCAAGACTTAGGTTAACTGATAAAGTTTTCTCATGTAATTTCAGTTACTTGGAAAAAAAAAAAAAGTTTTGCTGAACTTATGGGCAGATTAACATAAGTAAATTGAGAAACAAGTCTCCCTTTATTTGGTGAATGAACTGAGACATGGCTTTGGGTCCCTTTGCATGAGACTCTTGATTTGATCATGAACCTAATGGACTACATACAGATGTCCCTCTAAGTTCCACTCTCTACATGTTGCCCATCACTTATCTCACCTGGTCTTCAAAGGTTCACTTGTTTGGTGTTTTCTAGCAAATTTGTCTGGGTCTGTGACATTTCAAGAGCCACCTTATCAGCAAACAATGTCACCCACTGAATGTGGCTGAGTATTACAAACTCACACTCCATACTTTTCATGATATGAGTGATGTCCAAATCCATTCTGTCAGAAACACTTTATTCTAGATATGTACTCCACAGCTAGCAATCCAGGATAGAAAGGAATCCTCTACTTGTCCACGTAATAAAAACACTGTTAAATTTTAATGTATTGGATTTCTGGTTCTATGTATGAAGTATTGAATATGACAAGACAAGAAAAAGAGGAAGAGGAGGAAAAGGGAGAATAGGGAGATGAAGAAGAAAGAAAATAAGAAAAACAGAAAGTAAGTAAGATGATAGATTTAAACCAAGTCATATCAATAATTACATTAAATACAAATGGTCTAAACATTCCAATTAAAAGAAAAACCTACAAGTAATATCATATTTAATTTTTAAAGATTTAATGCTTTCTTCTGAATTAATCTACTTTAAATTAATATTTGTTCATCAACAGTGTTCATTAGAAAATGAGCTAACAAGCCACAAATTGGGAGAAGATATCTTTAAAGCACATAAACACTAGAATATATAAAGAGCTCCTACAAATAGAAACTACAGACCAATAGAAAAAGTGACAAAAGATACAAATATGCACTTTACAGAAGAGAAATACAAATGGCCAATAATATATATAAAGATGCACAATCTAATTAAACATCCAAAAACACAAATTAAAACCATGACAAATTACTTTATGCTCACCATGATACCAAAGGTAACTTAGCAAGGGTGTTAAATGATAGGAACATTTATTCACTACTCATGAGTGTTGGTCACTTTTCAGAAAAGAACTCAGCATCATCTAATAAGGTTGAACATAGGCATACCCTGTAATCCAGTCATTCTACTCGGGAAGAAATCCTAGAAAAATACTTGCTCTTTGTACCAGGACACATGTTCAAGAATATCCACAGCAATAAACACCCTGTCTTAGTTTAGCTTCTCCTAGAAGTAGACCCTGAGGTGAGGATTAAGGTTACTTAGAAGGAAAAATAAACAGGAAGACTGGTAGAGGTGTGGAGATGTACCACATGGAAGGAAAGGCAGTCAATAAAGGGTATATAATTGAGCCTTGAAGAAAATGGGGTTGAACTGTGGGAGTCCACTTATACGCGGATTTTTTTTCAATAAATACTGAACAGTCGGCCCTCCAAATTTGAAGGTCTTGCATCCATGGATTCAGCCATAAAATTTCCATCTATGGTTGGTTGAACCCAGGGATGCAAAGCCCATGAATACAGAGAACCTACTGTACTATGTCATTTTATATAAGAGGCTTGAATATGCCTGGGTTTGGGATACACTGGGCTCCTGGAAACAATCCCTTGTGGATACTGAGTATTGACCGTATTATTAAACCAGTCACTATGTGGGTCACTGGATTATCACCTCATGGGTAAACTATGGGGACTTGAATTATCAGAGGGAGCAGAGGGATTTATATCCCAATTCTCAAGAGTCATTGGTTGAGAGCTACTCCCATGGGTGTGCCTAACCTGCTGCACTGTGCACTGGCCACACAGCTTTCTGCAGGGAGTGGGGAGAAACGTCCTCAAGCATAAATGCAGACGACAGCATCTGGAAATTGCTGAGAGCACCAAGAAAGACCCAAGGGTCAAGGGTGAGGCACTGACAGAATCTGGTCAAGGGTGGCACAGACACAACTAAAACCCAAATGTCCATCGATAGGAAATGGGTAAATTGTGGTACATTCACTCAAAGTAATACTATACAGTAGTGAAAATAAATGTACTGCAGCCACACGCCTCACAAAACATATGTTAATCGAAAAAAGTAAGTTGCAGTAGAAGACATACAATATAATTCCACTTATTTAAAGGATTAAAACACACACAAAAGGCAATGATTACTTAGGATCACGCACATGTGTGGTGAAACTATAAAGGAACACAAGAAAATGATACACACAAAATCGAGGGTACTGAATTATTTAAAATATATTGAGACTTAAAGTTTATAATAATCAAGATAACATTTTTTTTTTTTGGAAGACAAATTTGAATTGAAAAGGAAAAAAACTGCATCTGGAACACAAGTGAGGAGGCATGACTGAGGATAAAACAGGATGGGTGCTGTTCTGTTAAGCTGGAGGCAGATGCACAGGTGGGTATTTTATTATATTTTATTACAAAAACACACTTTTTACATATAAAATATTTTTTCAAAGTATGAAGTAAGATATCAAAATGTTCACATGACTACCTCTGAGTACAAGAATAATGGATTTTCTCTTCTTTTTTTTTTCTAACATCTTTATTGGAGCATGATTGCTTTACAATGTTGTGTTAGTTTCTGCTCTATAACAAAGTGTATCAGCTATACATATAGATATATCCACATATCTCCTCGCTCTTGTGTCTCCCTCGCACCCTCCCTATCCCACCCCCCCAAGTGGTCACAAAGCACCAAGATGATCTCCCTGTGCTATGTGGCTGCTTCCCACTAGCTATCTATTTTACACTTGGTGGTGTATATATATCCATACCACTCTCTCACTTCATCCCAGCTTACCCTTCGCCCTCCCCATGTCGTCAAGTCCATTCTCTACATCGCATCTTTATTCCTGTCCTGCCCCTAGGTTCATCAGAACCATTTTTTTTTTTAGATTCCATATATATATGTTAGCATATGGTATTTGTTTTTCTCTTTCTGACTTACTTCTCTCTGCATGACAGACTCTAGGCTCATCCACCTCACTACAAATAACTCAATTTGGTTTCTTTTTATGGCTGAGTAATATTCCATTGTATATATGTGCCACATTTTCTTTATCCATTCATCTGTCAATGGACACTTAGGTTGCTTCCATGGCCTGGCTATTGTAAATAGTGCTGCAAAGAACATTGTGGTACATGACTCTTTTTGAATTACAGTTTCCTCAGGGTGTATGCCCAGTAGTGGGATTGCTGGGTCGTAGGGTAGTTCTATTTGTAGTTTTTTAAGGAACCTCCATACTGTTCTCCATAGTGGCTGTATCAATTTACATTCCCACCAACAGTGCAAGATGGTTCCCTTTTCTCCACACCCTCTCCAGCATTTATTGTTTGTAGGCTTATAGATGATGGCCATTCTGACCAGTGTGAGATCATACCTCATTGTAGTTTGGTTTTTTTTTTTGCAACGTACATGCACTTTACTGTACATAAACTATACCACAATAAAGTTTATTTTAAAAACATTTGGAAGCCACTGGTCTACTGGGTATGGGGGAAATAATCACTAGAGTTACAACATTTTGTTAAATGATATTGTTAGCAAGGCCGTAGCCCCAGAATCATAACCCTGCCCCTCCCTTGAATAGAAGCTAATTACTCATTAAAGTTTCCAGAGGAAGCCTTCCGCTCTCCGCACAAGTGCCCCTTCCCAATAAAGTCTCTTGCTCTGTCAGCACGTGTGTCTCCTCAGACAATTCATTTCCGAGTGTTAGACAAGAGTCCACTCTCAGGCCGTGGAAGGGGTCCACATTCTACAATCATCTGTGATTCCTCCCAGAGACAGGAAATTACATTGCATGGATTTGTGTGATCTTATCTGTGTCCTGCCACCCATGTAATGCCAGACCGCTGGGGCAGATGGTATTCTGTGCTGATACCGGGAGGAGAGCTCGTGGAACCTCAGTCGATAATCACCCAAGGTTTGCCTCAAAAGTTGGGTGGGGGGTCAGTGGTCTTATTCTGACCAGCAGCTCACAGGTCTTCCAGAAATTGGGGTTCCTGGTCTTACAATGGGCTCACAGGGCTCCCCTGCCCACTTCAGAGAAACTAGCACCAGGCAGCAGGAAAGAAACTTTTTTCCCCCCGTTTGTCATTCCTCTAGTTTAACTTGTTCATAGGCTGCCGTGTGCAGAGGCATTGCACCTGGCATTTCAAACCAGAGTTCCTGGTGCCAGATGGCTGCGATGGGCGGGCTGTGAGCCCCTCATTGTAGTTTTGACTTGCATTTCTCTAATGGTTAGTGATGTTGAGCATCTTTTCACATGTTTGTTGGCAATCTGTATATCTTCTTTGGAGAAACGTCTATTTAGGTCTTCTGCCCATTTTTGGATTCGGTTGTTTGTTTGTTTTGATATTGAGCTGCATGCGCTGCTTGTATATTTTGGAGATTAATCCTGTCAGTTGCTTCATTTGCAAATATTTTCTCCCATTCTGAGGGTTCTCTTTTCGTCTTATTTATGGTTTCCTTTGCTGTGCAAAATCTTTTAAGTTTCATTAGGTCCCATTTGTTTATTTTTGGTTTTACTTCCATTTCTCTAGGAGGTGGGTCAAAAAAGGATCTTGCTGTGATTTATGTCATAGAGTGTTCTGCCTATGTTTTCCTCTAAGAGTTTTATAGTGCCTGGCCTGACACTTACGTATTTAATTCATTTTGAGTTTATTTTTGGGTATGGTGTTAGGGAGTGTTCTAATTTCATTCTTTTACATGTAGCAGTCCAGTTGTCCCAGCACCACTTATTGAAGAGGCTGTCTTTTCTACATTGTATACTCTTGCCCCCTTTATCAAAGAGAAGGTGACCATATGTCCATGGGTTTATCTCGGCTTTCTATCCTGTTCCATTGATCTATATTTCTGTTTTTGTTCCAGTACCATACTGTTTTGATTACTGTAGCTTTTTGATATAGTCTGAAGTCTGGGACCCTGATTCTTCCAGCTCCATTTTTCTTTTTCAAAATTGCTTTGGTTATTCAGGGTCTTTTGTGTTTCCATACAAATTGTGCAATTTTTTCTAGTTCTGAAAAAAAGGCCATTGGTAGTTTGATAGGAATTGCACTGAATCTGTACATTGCTTTGGGTAGTATAGTCATTTTCACAATGCTAATTCTTCCAATCCAAGAACATGTTATATCTCTCCATATGTTTGGATCATCTTTAATTTCTTTCATCAGTGTCTTATAGTTTTCTGCATACAGGTCTTTTGTCTCCTTAAGTAGATTTATCCCTAGGTATTTTATTCTTTTTGTTGCAATGGTAAATGGGAGTGTCTCCTTAATTTCTCTTTCAGATTTTTCATCATTAGTGTATAGGAATGCTAGAGATTTCTGTGCATTAATTTTGTATCCTGCTACTCTACCAAATTCATTGATTAGCTCTGGTAGTTTTCTGGTAGCATCTTTAGGATTCTCTCTGTATAGTATCATGTCACCTGCAAACAGTGACAGTTTTACTTCTTCTTTTTCAATATGGATTCCTTTTATTTTTTTTCTTCTCTGATTGCTGTGGCTAAAACTTCCAGAACTATGTTGAATAATAGTGGTGAGAGTGGGAAACCGTGTCTTGGTTCTGATCTTGGAGAAAATGGTTTTAGCTTTTCATCATTGAGAACGATGTTGCCTGTGGGTTTGTCTATATGGCCTTTTTTATGTTGAGGTAGGTTCCCTCTATGTCTACTTTCTGGAGGGTTTTTATCATAAGTGGGTGTTGAATTTTGTCAAAAGCTTTCTCTGCATCTATTGAGATGATCATAGGGTTTTTATCCTTCAGTTTGTTAATATGGTGTATCACACTGATTAATTTGTGTGTATTGAAGAATCCTTGCATTCCTGAGATAAACCCCACTTGATCATGGTGTATGATCCTTTTAATGTGTTGTTGGATTCTGTTTGCTAGTATTTTGTTGAGGGTTTTTGCATCTATGTTTATCAGTGATATTGGCCTGTAGTTTTCTTTCTTTGTGACATCTTTGTCTGGTCTTGGTATCAGGGTGATGGTGGCCTCGTAGAATCAGTTTGGGAGTGTTCCTCCCTCTGCTGTATTTTGGAAGAGTTTGAGAAGGAGAGGTGTTAGCTCTTCTCTAAATGTTTGAAAGAATTTGCCTGTGAAGCCATCTGGTCCTGGGCTTTTGTTTGTTGGAAGATTTTTAATCACAGTTTCAATTTCAGTGCTTGTGATTGGTCTGTTCATATTTTCTATTTCTTCCTGGTTCTGTCTTGGAAGGTTGTGCTTTTCTAAGAATTTGTTCATTTCTTCCAGGTTGTCCATTTTATTGGCATATAGCTGCCTCTAGTAATCTCTCATCATCTTTTGTATTTCTGCAGTGTCAGTTGTTACTTCTCCTTTTTCATTTCTAATTCTCTTGATTTGAGACTTCTCCCTTCTTTTCTTGATGAGTCTGGCTAATGGTTTATCAATTTTGTTTATCTTCACAAAGAACCAGCTTTTAGTTTTATTGATCTTTGCTATTGTTTCCTTCATTTCTTTTTTATTAATTTCTGATCTGATCTTTATGATTTCTTTCCTTCTGCTAACTTTGGGGGTTTTTTTGTTCTTCTTTCTCTAATTGCTTTAGGTTTAAGGTTAGGTTGTTTATTTGAGATTTTTCTTGCTTCTTGAGGTAGAATTGTATTGCTATATACTTCTCTCTTAGAACTGCTTTTGTTGCATCCCCTAGGTTTTGGGTTGTCGTGTTTTAATTGTCATTTGTTTCTAGGTATTTTTGATTTCCTCTTTGATTTCTTCAGTGATCTCTTGGTTATTTAGTAGCGTATTGTTTAGCCTCCATGTGTTTGTATTTTTTCAGTTTCTTTTTTCCTGTAATTGATATCTAGTCTCATAGTGTTGTGGTCGGAAAAGATACTTGATATGATTTCAATTTTCTTAAATTTACCAAGGCTTGATTTGTGACCCAATATATGATCTATCCTGGAGAATGTTCCATGAGCACTTGAAAAGAAAGTGTATTCTGTTGTTTTTGGATGGAATGTCCTATGAATGTCAATTAAGTCCATCTTGTTTAATGTGTCATTTTAAGCTTATGTTTCCTTTTTTATTTTCATTTTGTATGATCTTTCCATTGGTGAAAGTGGGGTGTTAAAACCCCTACTATGATTGTGCTGTCGATTTCCCCTTTTATGGCTGTTAGCATTTGCCTTATATATTGAGGTGCTCCTATGTTGGGTGCATAAATATTTACAATTGTTATATTTTCTTCTTGGATTGATCCCTTGATCATTACGTAGTGTCCTTCGTTGTCTCTTGTAATAGTCTTTATTTTAAAGTCTATTTTGTCTGATATGAGAATTGCTACTCCAGCTTTCTTTTGATTTCCATTTGCATGGAATATCTTTTTCCATCCCCTCACTTTCAGTCTGTAGTTGTCCCTAGGTCTGAAGTGGGTCTCTTGTAGATAGCATATGTATGGGTCTTGTTTTTGCATCCATTCAGCCAGGCTATGTCTTTTGGTTGGAGTATTTAATCCATTTACGTTTAAGGTAATTATCGATATGTGTTTGTTTTCTTGATGGGTGGTGCTGTATTCCTGTCTTACTGGTTGTTTGTTCTGAGACGTCCAGCACTGGAGTTTGCAGGCAGTTGGATAAAGCTGGGTCTTGATGCTAAGATGAGGACCTCCGGGAGGCCTCACTCCGATTAATATTCTCTGGGGTCTGAGGTTCTCTGTTAGTCCAGTGGTTTGGACTTGGAGCTCCCACCACAGAAGCTCGGGCCCGATCTCCCGCATGGGAACCAAGATCCCACAGGCTTCGTGGCACGGTTAAAAAAAAGAAAAAACGGAGCAGTAGAATATCAAAGAATAAAAAACTAGATAAAATTAGCAAGGTAAAAAATATATTAGGAAAAATAAAATTATAATTGAACAACTGCAACAGGCAAAGAAAACCACAACAGAAAAAAGAAAAAAAAAGGTGGGTGGGGAAGGAGAACAATAACAAAGTATAAAGAATACTATAAAATTAGAAAAGTAAAAGATTTATTAGAAAAAAATAAAATATAAATGAATCAAAAAGGTAAAACAGAACCCCAGTCTAAAAGAGGAAAAACGAAGAAAAGAAAAAAAAAGCCTTGGCTATGGGGGCAGAGTTTAGGTGGGGGTGGAACTTAAGCAAGGGTGGGACCTAAGTGGGTGAGGGGGTGATGTTTGAACGTGGGGCGGAGCCTAGGCTCAGGCACCCACTAGCCAGAAAACGCCCTGGGGGCGGGGCCTAGGCAGGGTGACTGTTCAAGTGTGGGGCGGGGCCTCTGCTTAGGACCTGCTCAGAAGGGGAGAGGCGGCATGTGCAAAGGAGGGCCTCCACAGAGTGTGGAGCTCCTAGGGCCCTGCGTGACGGTGTGTGTGTGGGATTTAGGCCCAGTTCGTTGGAAGGGGTCTCAGAGGGGATCTCTGAGGGTAGAGGTGGGGCCCCGGGTGGGGGGGCAGGGGCAGGGCTTGGGCTCTGCGCGGCAGGAGGGAGGCTCTGAGGGCAGAGGATTAGGCCCGGGAGCCCAGCAGGCGTCCTGGTGCCCAGGTGGACAGGGAGAGCATGGGCCCTGTTCCCTTCCGTTCCTCTGTGCCCCTCCCCCACCGTCTCCCCTGTAGCCACTGGACCCTTAACCGGGGTGGGTCCTGCTGCTGTAGGAACCCCTCCCTTCTCCTAGCCACACCTCAGGGGTGCCGGTCCCAGAGTTCCGGCCTTTACTTTTGCTCCCCCTTCCCTCCCTCCCACTCCCTCAGGACCCATGCAGCTGGAGGGGCCCTTGGTGGGCAGAGCATCAGGCCCGGGATCTCAGCAGGCTCCCGGGGGCCCAAGTGGGCAGGGGAAACCTGGCCACGCTCTCTTTTGATCCTCTGCCCTCCCAGTGGTTCCCCAATTTCCCTCTTCGGGCGTGGGATCCTTTCCCCTCCCCCAGCCACCCCTCAGGGGCGCCAGTCCCGTCCCGCCTCCACTTCTGCTCCCCCTTCACACACCCCACGCCCCCCGTCCTACCCGGTCGCTGGAGGTTCCTCCCATCCCCTTAGGTGTCCGTGGTCCCCCACCGGTGCCTGGTAGGTTCCCTAGTGGTGAGGAGACGTGAATTCCGCATCCTCCTAGTACTCCATCTTGACTCTGCCCACCCTTCTCTTTTATATACTTTTCTGTGTTTTCTACAATAAACGTATATTCCTTTTATATTAGTAAAACAATGTGAAATCAGTTCTGCCCCCATAAACCCCCTTATCTCCCAGTCTTAGCTCTACCCACCTTACATACACAGCCAACCTACGAAAGCAGAGAAATCAGTTACTTCATTCCCTATTGTAGTTATTAACTTATACAGAGATCCCTGGTTTGCTAATTCAGCTACAAATTTACATTTGCCCACAGGCATTAAAGTAAAAAAAAAAGTAGGCCAATTCTAAAATAAATCATCTGGTAGGCAATTAAAAACTTGATAAAAATTGAAGGGAAGAGAGAATCAGAACACTACAGGTTAAATCCTATTATAACTAATTTCATATGATTGTTTCTATTCTCCCATGAAGGAATTCTGAGTTGGATTCATGTTATATCAAACATTGATTAAAGCAACTGAAATATTTAAAATATATTGGACAATATATTTAAAATAACTGCAATAACAATTTTTATTTTGAAAGAAAAAACTGAAAGGGGGAAAAAGCTGCATAATCTCCATAACTGTGGATTATGGGATGATGAAAGCGCCAACATGTTTGAAATAACCAACTTGTGTATTCATCAAATGCCTTGTGTGTTTTGTCAAACCATAAAAACTAAAATCATTTCTGCTGCTCTCAGAAGTTAGATCTATCACACAAGACTGTTTCCACTATTTGAATGTAAATTTATAATCAATATCAACCATCCTATAATGCTAAAACAGAATAAATGTTCTTCAAGTGTTACAGAGACTAACTACTATATTCACTACTAGAATCGAGTGAATTTGTGATAGCCTAAAATGTATTTGTTCATTCAGTTAGCAGAATCATGTTTTGATGATGCTTTGGTTAGGATGTCTTTCTTTAGGACTCCAAAATCATTAAGGTTTATGTCTCCATAATCTAAGAGGCCTAAGTGAACAAACAGGCTGGAGGGCTCCAGGAGCACTTAAAAGCTAGTTGGGAAGAAAAGTGCCTGCCTAAATAGCTTTTGTAGAGCAACGGACCGTGAATCTCCTTTGTGAGCTCAGATAAGCTTGGACTTCAGACTCTCATAAACTCCCGCCAACCCAGACAACAATATCTGCTTCTGCCGAGTTTCTAGCCTTGACCCCCAACAGCCCATTCCATTGACCCTGTTCCTTTAGTGTGACTGTGTATTAAAAAGGTTGTGCAGGAATGTTTCGTGCCCTACAGCCCAAAGCTCTTTTTACAACCATGTTTGGGAGCAGCAATACAGACTTTGCACCACATAATATCTGGAGGGAA